>NC_139846.1:25309782-25317282 GCF_963691815.1 Echiichthys vipera | reverse complement strand
GTCACACAGAAGGAATTAACAAGTTATATGTACAAGACTCCATATGTACAAGTCAACGCCGTGTACATTAGACGTAGATTCAAGGCGCACTCCCACACTGTGCCTCCGTGCCGTGCCCCAGCACGTGTCACGGCTAAAGTCTGGTTCCTTTGACCAGTGTGAGTGCAACCGTACCACGTCTAGGAGCGGCACGCTTGCCGTCCACGGCCCGTTTGGGAGAGGTGGGCTTTAGTAAAGCACGTTTGCACGTGTACGAGCACGAGCGTGAATATTCTCTGAGATTAAAGTCGTAAATTTATCAATTTAAAGTTGCGAATTTAAGAGAAGTTTTAATTTAATTCACCAGTAAAATCTCATCTCGTTCCATCAGAACAAATACAAGCAGAGCGGGAAGCAGGCGATGGCGTCCAGTCTGTACGCTCAGCTGCCGCAGACGGCCGAGACGCAGCTCGCCGCCAAGATGTCCGACCTGCAGAGCGAGGTGAGAAACCCTGACACACACACACACACACAGGTTTTCTCCCTGAGGCAGTCTGATGTTGTGTCTGTGTGCAGAGTAAATACAAAGAGGACGGGATCCGGAGCCTCTCTCAGAGCTTCTACTCACAGCTTCCAGAAACCGCTGAGACTCATTTGGCTAAAAGCGTGTCGGAGCTGCAGAGCGAGGTTCGTTTCTCTGGATTCAGGATCAGGACCGTGGTGCTGGGAGACGCCTCGAACAATGACAGCTGATGTGCTTCTTCTTCAGGCCCGGTACAAAGAGGCGAGCAGGAAGGAGGCCAGCAGCTGCCTGTACCACCAGCTCCCTGAAACCCTGGAGACGCTGCACGCCAAAGAGGCGACCGGGCTGCAGAGTCAGGTACAGTAACACTGACGACGCGGCGTGGGACTCATCAAGTCAATCCAGACAACCCTGCACACACACACACAGGGAACGACACAAGCAGGAGAAACAGACGGAGGGAGACAAACTCACACACAAGGAAGAGGGAAGGGACGGACAGGACCTGGATCCTGACACGTTCCCCCGTCAGAAAGAGCTGTTTGACGAAGTAAAGCAGTGAAAATATGTAGAGTTTATCGTACACGTAAACAGATATTGATTTATTAGTTTGGCCTTTTTAAGGTGTCTGCTGCCTCCGTGCACCGCAGCTGAGCAACGTTCATCCTGCTGCTTCTCTCTGGAAGTTTCACCCGTAATCACTCCTTCAGTTTTAGCATCATCAGCCCCGTGTGTGTGTGTGTGTGTGTCTCACCTGGGCGACTGTGGATCAGTGGAGGAGTGGGTCGTCCTCCATTCGAAAGATTGGCAGTTCGATCCCCGCGTCCCCCGGTCCACATGTCGAAGTGTCCTTGGGCAAGACACTGGACCCTGAATTGCTCCCTGTGCTGTGCATGGGTGTGTGAATGTGGTAGATTAGATTAGATGGTCTGTAGATATCCACTGCCATCAGTGTGAATGTGACAAACACTGTGAAAGCTCCTTGAGTAGTCAGAAGACTAGAAAGGCGCTTTATAAGTACAAGTCCATTTACCATTTACCATTTTACCTGTCCTGTCCTGTCCTCCTCAGGTGAAGTACAAGGAAGGAGGTAAGAAGGAGCTGAGCACCAACCTGTACTCCGCGCTGCCTCTGACCCAAGAGATGAAGTTTGCTAAAGCCGCCATGGAGCTTCAGAGTGAGGTGAGTGGACGTTTACACGGTTTCATATCGAGTCAACGTGACACACGGGACATTAAAAGAGTCATAAACATTCAAAAAGACGCCTCCGTGTTCATCTTCAAACAGAGTTTTAAAGCGTACGTTTCAGTTTAAATGATGTGCATTTAATTCTTAGTTTTTTGCAGCTTCTTCTTGAAGCAAAGAAACTTCTCTTGTGCAATGACACGGTTTCTCTCCCGTGTTCACTCTCATGTGTCTCTTCAGTTTGTGCCCAGATTTCTGAGACAAAGTCCGGGGACGTTTTTGCTTCCGAGGCGTAAAAACCTCCAGAACATGTCGTGTTTTTGTCTTTGAGGAACTGAAACGTGGACGCTGCCGTCACCACTCATGAAGCACTTTCTCTCTCCTTATTTCTGTTAAACTGCAACGAATCTATTTACTTTTATACAGAAAAACCTCCTGAAAAGTTTCTGCAGCAGCAAAAAACAAACAATAACTGCTGCTGTTGCTAGGTTACCGCCCTGTCATTCTATTTCCAGTTAGCAAGCTAAGCTAACTTTAGCACACAACACTTTTTTTAAAAGTCCACACTATTGTTGGAGATGTCTTTGTTACAACAACTTGATATTATCCAAGATAACATTACCTTCATCCCAGCACCTCGTGGGCACCTTTCGTTTCTATGACAACGACATTCATTTTAGCTTCGTGGCAGCCGCTAACAACAAGCTAACAACAAGCTGTCAGTGGCCGTGTCTTCAGTTCTGTTTAATCTACAAACATTAATGATAATATTTAATCCGTCACAATTAAAATTACTTCAACAACTTCAAAAACAGACGGTAAAACTTTTCTTAATGTCCGTGTTTATTGTAAACCAGCACCTGAGCCGCTCGGGCCGAGCCTCGTCACTTCCTCTCACTGGTCTGAGCTGCTCGTGCTTTCTGTCGTGCGTGGACTTTCATGTGCTTCCTCAGGTCCGTCCTCTGGATCCATCGCTTCAAACAAATAGGGCAAGGGAACGGCCTCTCTCCCGTGTGGATTCTCGTGTGAGTCTTCAGAGCTCCGCTGGTGACAAAGCTCTTGCTACAGACACGGCAACGATGCGGCCTCTCTCCCGTGTGGTATTTCTCGTGCGCCTTCAGGATGGACAACTGGGTGTATCCCTTCCCGCAAACCTGGCAGAGGAAGGGCCTCTCTCCCGTGTGGATTCTGGTGTGCAACTTCAGAGCGGTGCTGGTGACAAACCTCTTCTCACAAACCAGACAAAGGAAGGGTTTCTCTCCCTTGTGGGTTCTCCTGTGTCTCTGCAGGCTGCTCTTGTCGTTACATCTTATCTCACAAACGCTGCAGGCGTACAGTTTCTGTCCCGTGTGGATTCTCGCGTGTCTCTGCAGGTTGCTCTTGTTGCTAAATCTTTTCTCACAAACAACGCAGCAAAATGGGTTCCCTCCTGACGACGATGCCGACGATGATGATGGACGACTGTGTGGGTCTTCTGCTCCTCTGCGGTCCTCTCCGTCGGCTCGTGCCTCCTCCTCTCTGCTCTCCTCAGTTTTGCTCTCACGGTGGAGCTGTGAGGACCCCGGCCTCTCTTCACTCTGGGAGACGCCGGCCTCCCGCTCTCCCTCCTGAGTGGTCCAGATTTCCTCCTGTTCCTCTTTAATGCAGAGGCTCTCTGGGTCCTCCTGGTCCAGACCGCGGCTCAACTCTGAGGGGACATCTGCAGCGAACACTGAAAAACACACAAATATAATCAGACTAACGCTTCACGATGAGACGAGAGGAAACTTCCTTTAATCTGCAGGCGTGCGACGTTTTGAATCCAAAGAGAAGAAACGGTGTATCATCTGCATAGAAACGACCCTCTGTACTTCCGTTCCAGCTCCATCCCTGGCTGGATAAAATGTGTTGCCAGATGAATTCTGTTCCTCCTTGCTTCCCTTTTTACATCTTGGATCATAGAAAAGTGATTCCAGGAGGCGGGGTCTAATCAGAAATCCTTGCATATGATTGGATAAACCACTCGTTGACGCGCTACTTCAAAAAGTAGTTGTAAAAAACGCAATGACATCACTTTTCCTCCAGAAAACGGTTCTTAAAAGTCAAAAACAGCTGTTGCTAGGTTACGACCCTGTCATTCTGTTTTCAGTTAGCATGCTAAGCTAACTGAATAATAATAATAATGTTGTTTTAACTGTTTAAAAATGGCATAGACGTAGAACATTATGATGAATTATTTAAGATTTAACTACCTAAAAGTTTATGAAGTAATTTAATCGTGTTTATTTATATTATTTATTATTATTTTTATGATTTTTAACCAACTTTAATGCATCAGGAATCGTATAATAGTAATAATAATAGTAAAAACAGCATGAATTTGCAGTATAAACTTTAAAAAATGACACTTAGACGTGATGAAAGCCCGTAAAAGTGAACAAACCTGATGTGTGCCGTTGAACTTCAGGGTTGAATCTCGCCTCCAGCGCTTTGTGTCGCCTCTCGTTTTCTCTTAAAGCAGAAATTTCCTCCTCGTAAGCTGAAATCGTTCCTTCGAACAGCCTGAACACGTCTTCGGCGGCCGCAGCCAGACGCCGTTTCACCGACACTCTCAACATTTCTGCTCCCGACACAAAGACTCAAACTCTTCTACGGAAAAACCTCCTGAAAAAGTTTCTGCAGCAGCAAAGAAAAACAAACAATAACTGCTGCTGTTGCTAGGTTACCGCCCTGTCATTCTATTTCCAGTTAGCAAGCTAAGCTAACTTTAGCACACAACACTCTTTTAAAAACGTCCACACTATTGTTGGAGATGTCTTTGTTACAACAACCTGACATTATCTAGGATAACATAAGCTTCATCCCAGCACCTCGTGGGTTTCGTTTCTATGACGACGACATTCATTTTAGCTTGGTGGCAGCCGCTAACAACAAGCTAACAACGAGCTGTCAGTGGCCGTGTCTTTCGACAGTAACAGTTAACAAGAGTTGGTAAAAGGGCGCTAACGGGTGACTTAGCCATTTGCTAATTCAGTCTGTGTGTGTGTGTGTGTGTGTGTGTGTATGTGTGTGTGTGTGTGTGCGTGTGTGTGTGTGTGTGTCTCTGTGTGTAATGCCTGTGTGCGTGTCTGTGTTTGTGTGCGTGTGTGTGTCTCTCTCTGTGTGCGTGTGTGCACGTGTGTGTGCACGTGTGTGTGTGTGCGTGCGTGTGTGTGTTGCAGAATAAATACAAGCAGAAGAGCCGTCAGGACATCAGCTGCAGTGTTTTCCACCAGATGTCTGAAACCAAGGAGACGGAGTTTGTGAAGCTGATCTCTGAGCTCCAGAGCGAGGTGAGACGTCGTCAGCGTGTCACCGCCACACCGGACGCGTCATGACATCCTGTTTGCTCTCCGCTGCAGATGCTGAAACTCTCTGAGTCTCCGGTCACGTGATGCAGCTTTGACATATTGTTGAGAACAGTGTGTGTTTATTTTTGTCTGTGTGTGTTTTTTCTTTTACTCTCTTCAGACGAAGTACAAGAAGGACAAAGAGGATCTGCCCAACGCGCTGTTCTCTCTGCTGCCCGAGACGCTGCAGACTCAGTTTGTGAAGGAGATGGCAGAGACGCACAGCCAGGTGGGAAACTCATTTTACACAAAATCATCACAAAGATATCGACAAATGATACAAAAAATGACTATAGGGATGCAAAACGACCACGAAGAGATGCTTAATGTCAATAAACACAAAACAACCACACATAATCTTCAAAAAATGACTAAAAATAGATGCAAAACCACCACAAAAAGATGCAAAATGACTAAAAATAGATGCAAAACCACCACAAAAAGATGCTAAATGACTAAAAATATATGCAAAACCACCACAAAAAGATGCAAAATGACTAAAAATAGATGCAAAACCACCACAAAAAGATGCAAAATGACTTAAAATAGATGCAAAACCACCACAAAAAGATGCAAAATGACTAAAAATAGATGCAAAACCACCACAAAAAGATGCTAAATGACTAAAAATAGATGCAAAACCACCACAAAAAGACGTATAACGTTGTTGTTGTTGTTGTTTTGTCGGCAGAGTAAATACACAGAGGCGGGAAAGAAGGAGCTGGGTAACTCTCTGTACTCCGTGCTGCCGGAGACCAAAGACACTCAACACGCCCGGGAGCAGACGCAGCTGCACAGCGAGGTACGGACGCACAGGTTCGATCCTCTGTGACGCTCACGTGCTCGGTTCACTCAGACGGACGTGTGTGTTGCAGAAGGCGTACAGGGAGGAGGGGAAGAGGGAGGCCGGCTGCAGCCTCTACGCACAGATGCCCCAAACCATCGAGACCGTGTTCGCCAAGGAGCTGGCCAGGACGCAGAGCGACGTGAGTCTGATGCCACGGTGCACGCAGGCTGCCTCATGTCTGACACCGCGTCCAAGAGCATCGAACATACGGGTTTAACAGTTCCCCGTAGAGCAAACTTGCAGATAAGAGCACATGGGAGTTATTTAAACAGTAATATCCCAGGATGCTCTGTGTTAACTCTCTCACACACACACACACGCACACACACACACACAGAGGGAGTGTGTGTGTGTGTGTGTTTGGTAAAGTGTGGTAAAGTGTCATTTTGTCTGCTGAGGCGTGAACACACACACAAACACACACACAGAGCAGCTGTGTTGTGCTGCACCGCCTGAGGACACAGACATTGACCTACTGCCCCAGACACACACACACACACTCACTCTCACACATACACACACACACATACACACACACGCACGGCAGGTTGAAGCTCCTGGAGGCTCTGACGCACCGAGCCGACATCAAACCAGCAGCGGCCATCATAAAAAGATGCAAAATGGAGGTCTGGGTAAACTGGGGCGCCGGCCCTGACGTGTATGTTGACCGAGCAATGAGACGCTAACTGGAGCGTGAAAGCACACACACACACACACACACACTCACACTCACACACACACACACACACACACACACACACACACACACACACAGACAGACAGACAGACAGACAGACAGACAGACAGACAGACAGACAGACAGACACACACACACACACACAGGCACACACACACACAGACACACACACACACACACACACTCACACACTCACACACACACACTCATTATCTGAGGGTTAAAGTGATCGGTTCATTATTTTATTTTTATTTCCTCAGTTTTGTTCTTTCAGATTATAAACTTTTACTTGACTTCACTTCCTTTCTTCCTCCTCCTCTCCTCTTCCTCTTCCTCTCCTCCTCCACTCCTCTCCTCCTTTCTTCCTCTCCTCCTCTTCCCCTCCTCTCTTCCTCCGCCTACTCTTCTCCTCCTCTCTTCCTCCTCCTCCTTTCTTCTTCTCCTCCTCTTCCTCCTCTCCTCTCCCTGCTCTCTTCCTCCTCCTCCTCCTCCCCTCTTTCTCCTCTCCTCTTCCTCTGCTCTTCTCCTCCTCCTCTTCCTCTCCTCCTCCTCTTCCTCTGCTCTTCTCCTCCTCCTCCTCTCCTCCTCCTCTTCCTCTTCTCCTCCTCCTCCTCTGCTCTTCTCCTCCTCCTCCTCTCCTCCTCCTCTTCCTCTCCTCCTCCTCTTCCTCTGCTCTTCTCCTCCTCCTCTTCCTCTTCTCCTCCTCTCTTCCTCCTCTTCCTCTCCTCCTCTCCTTTCTTCTCCTCCTCCTCCTCCTCTCCTCCTCCTCTTCCTCTGCTCTTCTCCTCCTCCTCCTCTTCTCCTCTCCTCCTCCTTTCTTCTTCTCCTCCTCTTCCTCCTCCTCCTCCTCTTCCTCCTCCTCCTCCTCTTCCTGCCCTCTTCTCCTCTCCTCCTCTCTTCT
>NC_139846.1:25294782-25302282 GCF_963691815.1 Echiichthys vipera | reverse complement strand
TGGAGTGGGACTTTATCCACGTTCACATGTTTCTGTGTTCATCAGATGTTTCTTATCTGTGGGCTCATGTTCTTCCTCTCCTCCTCCTCCTCCTCCTCCTCCTCCTCCTCGTGGTCACTTCCGCCCGTCAGAGCGCGCCGAGCGCAGCCTGAGCCGGCAGCACTCGTCTCAGTGTCAGTCTGTGAGCTCGCTGACCTCTGACCTCTGGGACCGCAGCAGCAACGGAACCCCCGGTATCTTCACTCTGTGTGTCCTCTTCTTTACATCACACACACACACACACACACACGTATTTCACAGGACGAAGGCGCTGACACGGACGGGAACACGCATGTTTCTTTAACCCACAACTAAAACTAATCTTCTTCCAGGTGGAGTCTGAAGCACGTTTCTCTAACCCCACCGTGTGATCACAGCAGAGTCTTGTCTGTATCCAGGAGAGACGCTTATTCTCTCTCTCTCTCTCTCTCTCTCTCTCTCTCTCTCTCTCTCTCTCTCTCCGTCTGTCGTGCAGCTCCGGTCCTTCCTGGAGCGTACCATCAGGGCGTCCACCTGCAGCAGCAGCAGCAGCAGCAGTATCACCACGGCTACATGCACCAGACCAGCATGTCGTCCGTCAGATCCGTCACCTCCCCGCCGCACTCCGCCACCATGGTACGCTACGTTTCATGTACACGTCTTTTTGAAAAAACTCTTCCACCGCAAACTGAGAGGAAACCGCGTCTTTACACAGACGGAGCTGGTTCTGGGTATGGTTCTGGTTCTGGTTCAGAAACACGGGAGATAGAGTCCAGGTTTTTCCAACCCAGCATGCTAACGTTAGCATGCTAATGTTAGCATGCTAATGATGCTAATCCTGACAACTAGCCTCCGAGGAGAAGTGAGGGCCAGAGGCTAGCTGTCACTCAAGAGGCCACGCCCCTAATTATTCATAAACTTTAACCTCCAATAAAATAAACACTAGCCCCTCCCCCTCAGTGTTGCCATGGAGATATGACCTAAACACACAGACTAGAATGTTCTTTTGTCCTTAAACAGGTTTAATGATGCTGTGTAAACGGCCTGTTTAACATGGGGCTCAATGAGAAACTGCTCTATTATGAAACCTGCCCCTAGTGGACACTCAGAGAACTGACGCTGACCGAGCTTCCTGATTGGATCAAACAGGAAGTCTCTCTCTCTGTGGGCGGGGCTTGGGTCTGACGCTCTGGTTTTTATTCTCTGATTCTCCGGTTCAGTCTAAATAAACACGTGTTGATGATAGAAACACTGAAGGTGCTCCTCATCTCTGACCCTCTCTCTCCGTCTCTGCAGCGCGTTTACCGGGCGCTGTACGACTACGCCGCCCAGGACCACGACGAGGTGTCCTTCAGGGACGGGGACGTCATCGTCAACGCTCAGCCCATCGACGAGGGCTGGATGTACGGCACCGTGCAGCGCACCGGCAAGTCTGGCATGCTGCCGGCAAACTACGTGGAGTGCTGCAACTAGAGGAGGAAGGTGAGGGAGACGGAGAGAGAGAGGGAGAGAGCGAGGGTTCGAACCCACCCTCGCTGCACGGACTCTTCCTCGTGTTAAAGGGAGAAGGTATAAATCTCGCATGCTGTCCGTACGTCGTGTCAAAAGTCCAACGAGAGGCCGGAGTCCGAGCCGAAGGTGCATGAAGACACAAGCATCAGTTATTTAAGTGCAGATGAATCAGGCTTCAAAATAAAGGTCTGGCGCCGCGTGACGCCGGAAATCTCCTCCTCCTCTTCTTCTTCTTCTTTTGACACAAATACTTAAAATGTGGATTCATCCGCCGCTGAAAGTAGTCCCCAACACACGCGCTGTTTCCTCCTGTTTGTTTGATCCAAAATGAAACTTTGAATTTGTGATTTTAGAGATTTACGGACTAATCTTTTGTTTTTAATTAGGTTATTTTTAACAATAAGAGACGTATTAATAACTCTGTCAGTTCAGAGGTCTTGGCGTGTGGTTGTGTGAGGAGCTCACTGCGTCAGGGTGAAGGCGACACAGCGCCCCCTGCTGTAGAACATCATCCAGCAGTGACACTGACAGGCTGCAGGGTTTATTTAGTGTGAAATGTTCTTAAATAAATAACAAAATGTTCTAATTTACTGGGATGCAGACGCTTGGGCTCATTTTTACGACTGAACGGACGTTTTTGTTGTTACAGAGAGAATAAAGTATCTTTAAAAAGGAGTCATAAACGTAATTTAGACACCTGGGGAAAGCAGCTCACGCGTACGTTATATTTCAGACAGTAAAGCTGTGAAAGTGTCTGAAATATAACGTACGCGCGTGGTGATTTTCCCAGGTGTCTAACGCGCGAGGTGATTTTCCCAGGTGTCTAAGGGCGCCCTCCCACTGTGCGTGCGTCCCGTGCCCCGTGCTTTAGGGTCCTTGTCCCCCCCTCCAGGCCCGTTTGTACTCACACTACCTGGGCCTCGGAGAATGCTTCTTGCTGCCTATACGTCATCACGCCGTAACACGTCACACGCATTGATGACGTCATGGCGATGCGTGGCTTTGTTTCCAGATCTTTCCGTAGACCTCGGAGTTTTTGTGCGTCTTGTCGACTGTTTTTGAATCTTTTCATCGACCAAATCTGCAGTAAACACTCCACCTCCACATCACACCAACGTGAACCTTTCACCGCCATTGTTTGAAATGTCCGCGCATGGTCCCTCCTTCTTTTTTCTACGTCCCAACAGGCGCACAGGAAATGACCTCAGAACCGCCGTAGGCCTCGTGCTCGTACACATGCGCACGCTCGTGCTCGTACACGTGCAAACGTGCTTTACTAAAGCCCACCTCTCCCAAACGGGCCGTGGACGGCAAGCGTGCCGCTCCTAGACGTGGTACGGTTGCACTCACACTGGTCAAAGGAACCAGACTTTAGCCGTGAAGCGTGCTGGGGCACGGGACTGAGGCACAGTGGGAGGGCGCCCTATATTATGTTCAGCAGCTGCAACAATACCTTTTGTCAGTGGAGTCTGGCGGCTTCGAAGGGAGCAGATTTAACACCTTCCTGACGTAAAGCTGCAACTAACTGCTTCTTATTTTAATCTGAAAATCATTTTCTTGGTTAAGACATTCGTTGTTTGTGTTTTGAACGCTTAAAAATGTGGAAATTCAGTTTTACTGTCGCAGAAAATAGCAAATATTCACATTTAAGAAGCTGAAATCAGCGAATTATGACTTTATTTTCTTGAGAAAAGACTCAAAGTGATTCATGGATAATCGAAACCAGCTGTGGATGCGTTCCTCACACAACCGCGCTTCAAAACCCGAGTTAAAACCTCTGAATGAGGAGAAACGGACGACGAACGGCGTTAATATTCGTGTTTTCAGTCTTTTCCTGGGAGTCATGCGACCAAAGGACGGAGCGATGAGGCGACACATTGATAGTTTTAATGGTTTTATTCATCCTGAGTTTTTAGATCCGTGTTCAGATGAGTGTAGTTTTATTTTGAAAGGGCAGCAGCACTAAGCTCTGCGTGTGTGTAAGGACGTCGCTAACACACCGCGTCTTTCCGTCTCTTTGTAACCGTGCCGATGTTTGACACATTTAACCGTTCACGTGGACGTGTGCACAGACGCCGCAGACATGTTTCACTCTCGTGTGCGTCCAGTGAGTTTTAGGCGCCGTCGTCTCGCCGCGTGGATCGAAACCACGTCGTGCATCGAGTAAAAACGTCACTTTTTGAGCGTTTGGTTCCGTAGATGCGTCAGGATTTACGTCACTCAGCATTCACGCGCTCACCGTGTCGAGTTCAGAGGATTTTCCCCCGTTTGTAAAGTTGTTTTGACGTCAGTCCGTGTGTTTGTCCTCACAGCTCACACCAAGTTTATTTACAGATTATCTGAAATCATACATCACTCGATTCTCACCTGTGTTTCTGTTTGCCTCGTGATAATCAGCGTGTTTTTAATGTGGTAGAAAATAAAGAGATATTTGTCAACAGCAGTGTGTGTGTGTGTTTTATTCTGCGCTGGAAGAAGTGACGCAAATAAAAAATATGAATAAATCATTTAAATAGCTGGATTTATCTGTGCACCACTGAAAGACAAGAAAACTAGTTGATTCCAGGCTTTTATTTTGAAATTATGTGCACCCTACAGAGGACATGAGCTGCTTTATTGTGATTAAAACATGTTCAGATCCATTTAAACCATCAGAAATAAAATTAAAAACAAAACAGCTGCGATTATCCGTCCAAAAATAAAAGAACCTGTCCGAATGTTGATTCCGGGCTTTTATTTTGAAATGATGTGTAGCCTATAGAGAACATGAGCTGCTTTATTGTGATTAAAACATGTTCAGATTTATTTAAACCATGAGAAATTATTCTAACAGCTGCGCAGAAAATAAAAGACCTGTCGAAACATTGACTCCAGGCTTTTTTTTTTTAATTTGGTGCACCCTACAGACAGTCCTAAAGTGTCCTCTAGGAGCATAAACGTGTGCTAAAGTGTCCTCTAGGAGCATAAACGTGTGTTAAAGTGTCCTCTAGGAGCATAAACGTGTGTTAAAGTGTCCTCTAGGAGCCTAAACGTGTGCTAAAGTGTCCTCTAGGAGCATAAACGTGTGTTAAAGTGTCCTCTAGGAGCATAAACGTGTGCTAAAGTGTCCTCTAGGAGCCTAAATGTGCGTTAAAGTGTCCTCTAGGAGCATAAACGTGTGCTAAAGTGTCCTCTAGGAGCATAAACGTGTGTTGAAGTGTCCTCTAGGAGCATAAACGTGTGTTAAAGTGTCCTCTAGGAGCATAAACGTGTGCTAAAGTGTCCTCTAGGAGCATCAACGTGTGTTAAAGTGTCCTCTAGGAGCCTAAACGTGTGTTAAAGTGTCCTCTAGGAGCATAAACGTGTGTTAAAGTGTCCTCTAGGAGCATAAACATGTGCTAAAGTGTCCTCTAGGAGCATAAATGTGTGTTAAAGTGCCCTCTAGGAGCATAAACGTGTGCTAAAGTGTCCTCTAGGAGCATAAACGTGTGCTAAAGTGTCCTCTAGGAACATAAACGTGTGTTAAAGTGTCCTCTAGGAGCATAAACGTTTGTGTAAGTGTCCTCTAGGAGCATAAACGTGTGTTAAAGTGTCCTCTAGGAGCCTAAACGTGTGTTAAAGTGTCCTCTAGGAGCATAAACGTGTGCTAAAGTGTCCTCTAGGAGCATAAACGTGTGCTAAAGTGTCCTCTAGGAGCATAAACGTGTGCTAAAGTGTCCTCTAGGAGCATAAACGTGTGTTAAAGTGTCCTCTAGGAGCATAAACGTGTGCTAAAGTGTCCTCTAGGTGCATAAACGTGTGTTAAAGTGTCCTCTAGGAGCATAAACGTGTGCTAAAGTGTCCTCTAGGAGCATAAACGTGTGTTAAAGTGTCCTCTAGGAGCATAAACGTGTGCTAAAGTGTCCTCTAGGAGCATAAACATGTGCTAAAGTGTCCTCTAGGAGCATAAACGTGTGTTAAAGTGTCCTCTAGGAGCATAAACGTGTGTTAAAGTGTCCTCTAGGAGCATAAACATGTGCTAAAGTGTCCTCTAGGAGCATAAACGTGTGTTAAAGTGTCCTCTAGGAGCATAAACATGTGCTAAAGTGTCCTCTAGGAGCATAAACGTGTGCTAAAGTGTCCTCTAGGAGCATAAACGTGTGTTAAAGTGTCCTCTAGAGCATAAACGTGTGCTAAAGTGTCCTCTAGGAGCCTAAACGTGTGCTAAAGTGTCCTCTAGGAGCATAAACGTGTGCTAAAGTGTCCTCTAGGAGCATAAACATGTGTTAAAGTGTCCTCTAGGAGCATAAACGTGTGTTAAAGAGTCCTCTAGGAGCATAAACGTGTGCTAAAGTGTCCTCTAGGAGCATAAACGTGTGTTAAAGTGTCCTCTAGGAGCATAACGTGTGTTAAAGTGTCCTCTAGGAGCCTAAACGTGTGTTAAAGTGTCCTCTAGGAGCATTAACGTGTGTTAAAGTGTCCTCTAGGAGCCTAAACGTGTGTTAAAGTGTCCTCTAGGAGCCTAAACGTGTGTTAAAGTGTCCTCTAGGAGCATAAACGTGTGTTAAAGTGTCCTCTAGGAGCCTAAACGTGTGTTAAAGTGTCCTCTAGGAGCATAAACGTCATCTTGTTTTGGTGACCCAGCCTTCTTCCATTCGCCTTCGCGGCTCAGAACGCGTCATCTACGTATCTCGCCTGCGGCCCTGTGCGCATGCGTGGCAGCGACTGTAACGGAAGCGGCTCTCTCGGCCCGTCTGTCTCTGACTGATCTAAAAAAGCACTGATTTCGATCCGAAAATGATGAAGTTCCTCCCCAAACTGCTGCTGCTGGCTCTGCTGGCGCTGCCGGCCACGCTGCTCATCAAAGGTGGGTCTTTGTTCCGCCTTTAAACGGCTGAGGAGGAGACTTTAAACATGCTAATGCGCGTTAGCTTCCGGGGCCTTTTTCCTCTGTTTAACATGTGCGAGCTGAAGCTAACTCTGGGTTAAAATAACATCAGTATTTAGTCTTTTATTGGGTTTATGAAGCGTTTACCTGCTGCGTGTCTGTCTCTGGGTGTTTGACCGTCCACACCTGTGAGCTAAAGGCCGCTACAGGACTGCACTTCATCCGCCTGCTTACACTGACGTGTCCTTACTGCTGTTAGCCGTTAGCTGCTAGCTGTTAGCCGTTAGCTAAGCTGCTTCCTGCACATTTAAACTCTTTTTTAATGTAAAGTTTAAATAACTTCATATATATCTGACATTAATCACCCGCACACACTTAAATAAAGTGGCATTAAAGTGCTGTTGTAGCTAGCATAGCATCAAAGCTAGCTTGTTTATGTTAAGGGCCCCTGACAGAGGAGTATATAAAGTATATTTACTGTATTTTTATACATTATCCTTTAAAGATACTTGTGTTTAAATCATTTATATTTTTATGCAGCTTTATGTTTATACTTTGCTTCATCTCAGAGGTGAAAACTGCACTTTTTACTGCACTTCCTTTATCTGATGCTTTAGTTTCTGTTCAAATATTATGACAAAAACACGTAATATTTTGAGAAAAGAAGATAAAATGTTGGAAAATTTAAACAAAAAGTGTTAATTTTCTGACAAACTTGTTTTATTGTGTGAAAAAGTGAATATTTCGAGGTAAATCTCGCCCTTGACAGCTTTAGTTTCTGTTTACATTAAATAATTTGACATAAAAAGACTTGCTTAAGACAAAAAATGAGTAAAGATCCAAATATATTTAGACAGAACATTTTAATAATGTGAATTTTTTAGAGATTCTACAAAAAAGGTTGAAGATTCAGCGACAAACACATAATATTTGGACCAAAAAAGCAAATTATTGGAGGATTTTGACAAAAAGAAACATTTTTAGACATAAAACGTTAGAAGATTTAAACAAGAAGTCGTATTTTTTAACATAAACTTGTGATATTGTTTAAAAAAGGTGAATATTTTGAGTTAAATCTCGTCCTTGACGGCTTTCTGTTTCTGTTCAAATCAAATAATTTTACA
>NC_139846.1:25282855-25289582 GCF_963691815.1 Echiichthys vipera | reverse complement strand
CTTCCCTCGTTCCTCCTTCTTCTCTTTCACTCTTCTGTCCGCTGAGTCTTCCCTCGTTCCTCCGTCTTCTCTTTCACTCCTCCGTCCGCTGACTCTTCCCTCGTTCCTCCGTCTTCTCTTTCACTCCTCTGTCCGCTGAGTCTTCCCTCGTTCCTCCGTCTTCTCTTTCACTCCTCTGTCCGCTGACTCTTCCCTCGTTCCTCCGTCTTCTCTTTCACTCCTCTGTCCGCTGACTCTTCCCTCGTTCCTCCGTCTTCTCTTCCACTCCTCTGTCCGCTGACTCTTCCCTCGTTCATCCTTCTCTTTCACTCCTCTGTCCGCTGACTCTTCCCTCGTTCCTCCGTCTTCTCTTCCACTCCTCTGTCCGCTGACTCTTCCCTCGTTCCTCCGTCTTCTCTTTCACTCCTCTGTCCGCTGACTCTTCCCTCGTTCCTCCGTCTTCTCTTCCACTCCTCTGTCCGCTGACTCTTCCCTCGTTCCTTCGTCTCTTTCACTCCTCTGTCTGCTGACTCTTCCCTCGTTCCTCCTTCTCTTTCACTCCTCTGTCCGCTGACTCTTCCCTCGTTCCTCCGTCTTCTCTTTCACTCTGTTTGCTGACTCTTCCCTCGTTCCTCCGTCTTCTTTCACTCCTCTGTCCGCTGACTCTTCCCTCGTTCCTCCGTCTTCTCTTTCACTCCTCTGTCCGCTGACTCTTCCCTCGTTCCTCCATCTTCTCTTTCACTCCTCTGTCCGCTGACTCTTCCCTCGTTTCTCCGTCTTCTCTTTCACTCCTCTGTCCGCTGACTCTTCCCTCGTTCCTCCATCTTCTCTTTCACTCCTCTGTCCGCTGACTCTTCCCTCGTTCCTCCTTCTCTTTCACTCCTCTGTCCGCTGACTCTTCCCTCGTTCCTCCTTCTCTTTCACTCCTCTGTCCGCTGACTCTTCCCTCGTTCCTCCGTCTTCTCTTTCACTCCTCCGTCCGCTGACTCTTCCCTCGTTCCTCCGTCTTCTCTTTCACTCCTCCGTCCGCTGACTCTTCCCTCGTTCCTCTGTCTTCTCTTTCGCTCCGTCCGCTGACTCTTCCCTCGTTCCTCTGTCTTCTCTTCCCTCGTTCCTCCGTCTTCTCTTCCCTCGTTCCTCCATCTTCTCTTTCACTCCTCTGTCCGCTGACTCTTCCCTCGTTCCTCCGTCTTCTCTTTCACTCCTCTGTCCGCTGACTCTTCCCTCGTTCCTCCGTCTTCTCTTTCACTCCTCTGTCCGCTGACTCTTCCCTCGTTCCTCCATCTTCTCTTCCACTCCTCTGTCCGCTGACTCTTCCCTCGTTCCTCAGGATCTTCATGTACGTCTTCCTGTCGGGCCTCGGGCTGCTGGTCGTGGTCGGCCTCCACCAGCTGATGGAGTCCAGGAAGGTACGGAGACAAACGAAACTCATTAATGATGATAATAACAATATTAATAATAATAATAATAATAATAATAATAATAATAATGATGATGATGATGATGATGATGAATCTAATCCTCAGTCGTTGTTCTCGTTCACAGAGGCGGCGTCCGGCTCCGAAGGTGGAAATGGGAACTTCGAGCCACAACGACGTCGACCTGAGCTGGATCCCCCAGGAGACACTCAACCAGATCAGTACGACACACACACACACACACACACACATACAGAGAGACACACACACACACAGAGACACACACACACACACACACACACACACACACACACACACACACAGAGGCACACACACACACACACAGAGACACACACACACACACACAGAGACACACACACAGGCACACACACACGGACACACACGCACACACACACGAGCGCGCACAGGCACACAGATACAGACACACACAAACACACGGACGGACGCACACACAGGCACACACACACACACAAATAAACACACAGGCACACACACACACACAAATACACACAGGCACGCACATGTTTTTTTAACCCTCAAACTGTCACCTTGACGACAGATGTGTATATTTATCCTTTGTTGTGTTGTTGTTGGGCTTGTGTGTGTCTGTGCAGGTGTGTGTGTGTCTGTGCAGGTGTGTGTGTGTGTGTGTGTCTGTGCAGGTGTGTGTGTCCTCTTCCTGCTTCACCTGCTCCTGTGTGAACTTTAACCTCTGCTGTGCATGACATCACTCACTCTTCTCTTCTTCTCTTCCTCTCTTCCTGTTTTCCTGCGTCTTCAGTGCAGAGTCGCAGAGGTGAGCGTGTGCTTAACGTCCTGTGTGTGAAACGGGTGGGATGAGGATGATGATGATGAGGAGGAGGAGGAGGAGGAGGAGGAGGAGGAGGATGATGAGGAGGAGGAGGAGGAGGAGGAGGGAGAGGAGGAGGGTTTGCTCTCAGGGGGATGAAGAACACCAACCTTTCATTTAAAAAGCCTGTGTCCACTCTTCTTCTCCTCCTCCTCCTCCTCTTCTTCAAGACAAACTACAAAGAGACACAAAACAGCTACAAAGAGACACAAACGACTACAAAGAGACACAAAACAACCACAAAGAGACACAAAACAACTACAAAGAGACACAAAACGACCATAAGAGACACAAACGACTACAAAGAGACACAAAACAACCACAAAGAGACACAAAACAACTACAAAGAGACACAAAACGACCATAAGAGACACAAAACGACTACAAAGAGACAAAACAGCTACAAAGAGACACAAAACAGCTACAAAGAGACACAAAACGACTACAAAGAGACACAAAACAACTACAAAGAGACACAAAACGACTACAAAGAGACACAAAACAACCACAAAGAGACACAAAACAACTACAAAGAGACGCAAAACGACTACAGAGACACAAAACAACCACAAAGAGACACAAAACAACTACAAAGAGACACAAAACGACTACAAAGAGACACAAAACAACCACAAAGAGACACAAAACAACTACAAAGAGACACAAAACGACTACAAAGAGACGCAAAACGACTACAAAGAGACGCAAAACGACTACAGAGACACAAAACAACCACAAAGACACACACGACTACACAGAGACAAAAAACGACTACAAAGACTCAAAATGACTACAAAGAGACAAATGTGTGTGACGCGTAGAGCAGCAGCGCGCGTGTGTGTGTGTGTGTGTGTGTGTGTGTGTAAACATCTAAAGTTCTCCGTGAGTAACACAAACTTTCTTCTTCAGACAAAGCGTCTCCCAAAAGATCTCCTCGCAAACGGAGCCAGAAACGCTCGGCCGGCTCGGACGAGTGACGGGCGCCGTGACATCACAACGATGACGGTGGCGACGGCGAAACTTCATCCACCCGTCTACGGAGGAAGAGGAGGAGGAGGAAGAGGAGGAGGAGGAGGGCTGTGAGCGCTCTGCCCTCTCTACTGAGAAACTTTAACCAGTGCCAAGCACAGAGACGGCTCTACTTACAGCTTCAATACTGTTGGACACACACACACACACACACACACACAGAGACACACACACACACACACACACACACACACACACATACATGAAAAGAGGCTCCTGAGGACATTTTTTCCCTGAAGGTCGTTGGTTTTTCTTTCAGATTCGTTTGTTTTTGATTGTTTTTGTTGAAGCTTTAGAGGCGGAGATACCTGCTGATGTCATCATTGTGAGACGGTTCTGATTGTTTTTGTTTGTTTGTTTGTTTCTCACGTCCCTCTCTGGCGTCGGACCGGACCCAAACGTGGATCATGGCGTGGATTTTCCTGCTTTTCTTTCACACAAACTCTCCTGAAGAAGGACGTTTGTGCCCGTTTTCTTGCGTTTTAGACCAAAAATGCTCAGTTTTGCAGACGACTTGATGGCGTTCGCTGCAGTTCGGACTCGTTGACGGTTACAAACGCGGCTTTTTTTCTAGTTTTGAGTTTGTAGATTCTGTCTGAAGTTTCCCGTCTCTCGTCTCTCATGTCTCTGCTCACGTCTGACCACACACACACACTTCTGACGACGAATTCAAGAGCATCGAACATCATCAAAGTGGCCTAAAAACTGCCCTCGAACGCACAAAATGTCACATTTCGGCAGCTGAAGTCTGTCGCGGCGCCTCGTTTGAGATTCTGCGTCCGTGAAGCGCGGCTGACGTGATGAACTGAAGGGGAAAGCGTCTGATATGATCATCCGTCGAGTGTTTAAGTCAAACGTGTGAAAGGAAATCACTGTTTAACGTCTTAAATGTGAATATTTGCTGTTTTTCCTCGACGCTGAACCTGAATCTCGCTGCGATCGGATCGAACGTGAGGCTGAACGTCTCTTTTTGTTGTTTTGCAGTGAAGTTGGAAGACGTCAGACGCTTTCATCCTCTCGGAGATGAAGTTTTTTCCATCTTAAAGGCGTTCGGGCGCTGCTGCGACACAAAAACGGCTTCACTTTAATAAAAACAATCACAAAAACGCTTATTAATCATTTTTTTACATGCAGTTAATTTGCACGCCACGTCTGTAGTTCATCAGAACGTGAAGAAGAAGCAACGATACGACGCCGACCATCTGCGAATAAAAGACTATTTTTTTTAACCCGACCAGATCGACCTTTCACAATAAAAGCCCTGAAGTGCGTAACAGTAACGGCTGATCCTGTGTGTGTGTGTGTGCATGCAGGAAATAAGTGAAGAGAGAGTGGAGACAAAAGCCAACACACACAAACTCAGACGCGTCTCACCATGTTCACACACACACAGACACACACACACACACACTCTCTCTCGAATGTCAGCTGACAGGCCGGGTTACCACGACAACCTTTCCCCCTTCGACGTGTGCCTGTTTTTCTACTCTTCTGTGCGTTTCCTCCTTCGCTCCACGTCCGAGCGCTCGTTTGTAAAATAAGAAAGTCTTGACGTGGCGGCAGCACTGGTGTAAATACGCGCTGACGGACGATGAAGCTGAACGCAAACAAATTACTCAGCTAATTTATTTGATTGACAGATTTTTTTTGGGCTTAAACGGGACGTTGTTTTTGTTTTCATGCACTGTTTTATTTTGTGTTATTCGACCACTACGGGAGACGGCGCCGTGGCACGAATCGAGCGACGCTCCTCTGCGGCGCCGTGACGTCACGTGTTTGGACGGCGACTGAAAACAGGAAACACTCCGAGCGTGACGGCGCCCGCGGAGAAGCGAGCTGATGTTCGTTCACAAATGAGATTCAACTTTTATTTGCTTTTAAATGTGCAGGAAATAAACTTTGATGATTTGCTGTACGAGTGTTTTCTCCTTTGTTCTTTTAACTTATTTCAAAAGAGAATCTCAAAACAACCACAAAGACACAAAACAACTACAAAGAGACACAAAACAACTACAAAGAGACACAAAACAACTACAAAGAGACAAAACAACCACAAAGAGACAAAACAACCACAAAGAGACAAAACAACCACAAAGAGACAAAACAACCACAAAGAGACACAACACAACTTCAAAGAGACACAAAACAACTACAGAGACAAAACACAACTACAAAGACACAAAACAACTACAAAGAGACACAAAACAACTACAAAGAGACACAAAACAACTACAAAGAGACACAAAACAACCACAAAGAGACAAAACAACCACAAAGAGACACAACACAACTTCAAAGAGACACAAAACAACTACAAAGAGACACAACACAACTACAAAGAGACACAAAACAACCACAAAGAGACACAAAACAACCACAAAGAGACACAAAACAACCACAAAGAGACACAAAACAACTACAAAGAGACACAAAACAACCACAAAGAGACACAAAACAACCACAAAGAGACACAAAACAACCACAAAGAGACACAAAATGTCTAATTCCAGTCAGTTTGAAGGTGTAGCACCTCAGTCCTCCAGCAGGGGGCAGCATTACTCCACTCACCCAATGGAGCTTCCCTCAGTCACCTCCTTCCCTCGTCTCCTTCTTTCCTTCCCTCGTCTCCTTCTGTCCTTCCCTCGTCTCCTTCTGTCCTTCCCTCGTCTCCTTCTTTCCTTCCCTCGTCTCCTTCTTTCCTTCCCCCGTCTCCTTCTTTCCTTCCCTCGTCTCCTTCTTTCCTTCCCTCGTCTCCTTCTTTCCTTCCCTCGTCTCCTTCTTTCCTTCCCTCGTCTCCTTCGTTCCTTCACTTGTTTCCTTTTTCCTCTTCGTTGACCTCCTGACGTTAAAGCCTTCCTCTGCACGTCTCACCTCACTCAGCACTCGTCTTATACTTTGTTTTATTTGCTCTTTTAAACACTTGAGTTTTAGTTTTTATGGTTTTAATGAAGTTTAAATGTTCTGTTCGATGATGAAAACTCCCTTTTTCTGATTCTCAGATTATCAGAACACCTGGTGATTATGTTTCTGTTGTTTTTTAAAGGACAAAGAAATCTCATTTAATGTGACGAACAAGTGACATCATAACTTTACTGAATATGACGATTGTTCTGGAGACAAATATGGAGTTTACCACGGCTGGAAGGTTCTGGAAAAGACTGAAAAGTGCTTGAATTTAACTTTGGAAAAGACAAAAATGACCCAAAACTCCCATAAAAACATTGCATATTAATATTTTATTCTTCATAAATCTCTTAAACACTTCCCTCTCTGCTCAAAACGACCAAACATTCAATCATTCTGAGGATTTTTACACTTTAAATGTTTGAATTTTAGTGTTTTTTTCTCAATATATTTGAATAAATTGCTGTAAATGTTCTGTTTTAGGATTAATTGTGTACAAATATGTAGTTTACCACAGCTGGTAGGT
>NC_139846.1:25265355-25280355 GCF_963691815.1 Echiichthys vipera | reverse complement strand
ACTACAGAGACACAAAGCAACTACAAAGAGACACAAAACAACTACAAAGAGACACAAAGAGACACTAAATGACCACAAAGAGACACAAAACGTCCACAAAGAGACACAAAATGATACAAAACGTCCACAAAGAGACACACAGACGCACTAAACGTCGTCCTTTTCCAGTTCATTTGAAGCTAAAACAACATTTAAACGTGTTGAACTCAGAAAAACTGTGTTCTTTGAGGCGACGCAGGCTCGTTCCCAGAGTGTGTGTCCGTCCCCGTCCCTGTTTTCAGCTTCTCTCACCTCCAGAGACTCTGTTTCCACGCAACATGCTCTCTACCAGCCGAGCCGAGCCGTGCCGTGCCGTGCCACTTTCCATTAATTAAGCCTGTGTGTTTGTGTAACAGGAGACACGCGTGAGGCCGCGGCTCCTTTAGTCCTGTTTTAAACACTTCAGCACGTTTTCATGATATCTGATTAAATCCAACAGATCATTTCTCTGTGACGCAGTTTCAGGAACTTTTTAGGACTTTTTTCTGCTGCAAAGCCACAAAATTCCTCTAATATTCATAATTTTATGCTTTAACATCACCTCACAGATGCTCCCAGTCTCATGACGTCACTGTAACGTGTGTTTGTGACGCGTTTTGTCTATTTTTCATCATTTTGTGGCGTTTGAAATATGAAATATGTGTCGTGCTGTTTGGTTCTGATGGTTTTAGTGTTTCAGGTTTATTCAGAATCACACACACACACACACACACACACACACACAGACACACAGACACACACACACACACACACACACAGACACACACACACACACACACACACACACACACAGACACACACACACACACACACACACACACACACACACACACACACACACACACACACACACACACACACACACACACGGCAGTTAATTGTCTTGAATCTTTTCAGAATAAAAGTCCTTTGATTCTTGGGCGAGTGTGTGTGAAAGTGTGTGTGTGAAAGTGTGTGTGTGTGTGTGTGTGAAAGTGTGTGTGTGTGAGCTTCTGTAGCTGATGTAATATTTTCTGCATGAATACGTTTGTTTTGTTTTGTTTTGTGTTTGATAAAACGGTGAAAATGCGTCGGACACGTTGGGTTCAGTGTCACAGAGGAGGAAAGGAAACAGAAGATAAAGTATAACGATGAAATGGAAACAAGAAAGAAACGATCTTCATCATTTGAAACCTCTGGAGCCGCTGCAAAAGTATTAAAACAGACTCATGATGAACAGTTATGAAAAAAGTTCACTGCACATTAATGTGAGAAACTCTAAAGGGCACAAAGAGACACAAAACGACTACAAAGAGACACAAAACGACAACAAAGAGACACAAAACGACAACAAAACGACACTGAACGACTACAAAGAGACACAAAACGACTACAAAGAGACACAAAACGACACTAAACGACTACAAAGAGACAAAAAAGAGACACAAAACGACAACAAAGAGACACAAAATGACAACAAAGAGACACAAAATGACTACAAAGAGACACAAAACAACACTAAACGATTACAAAGAGACACAAGATGACTTCAAAGAGACACAAAATTATACAAAGAGACACAAGGTGATACAAAACGACTACAAAGAGACACAAAATGATACAAAACGACTACAAAGAGACACAAAACGACTACAAAGAGACACAAGATGACTTCAAAGAGACACAAGATGATACAAAACGACTTCAAAGAGACACAAGATGACTTCAAAGAGACACAAGATGATACAAAACGACTACAAAGAGACACAAGATGACTTCAAAGAGACACAAAACGATACAAAACGACTACAAAGAGACAAACGTTTCCTGTTTGTGTGTTTTTACGGAGAAAACTCGAACCGCAGCTTCGGCGTCAACGTCAGCGTCAGCGTCAACGTTAACGTCAATGGTCAACGTCAGCGTCAGCGTCGTCTTGTTTAAAGCAACAGGAACCAGAGTTTAACGGGATGAAAAGACTCCGAGTGTGTTTGTCCTCGACCTTCACCTCTGTGACCTGACCTTGACCTTCTGCTGCGGTTAAATTTAGTCACTAAAGGAGACGGTTAAGTTTAGTCACTAAAGGAGACGGTTAAGTTTAGACCACTAAAGGAGACGGTTAAGTTTAGTCTCTAAAGGAGACGGTTAAGTTTAGACCACTAAAGGAGACGGTTAAGTTTAGACGACTAAAGGAGACGGTTAAGTTTAGTCTCTAAAGGAGACGGTTAAGTTTAGACGACTAAAGGAGACGGTTAAGTTTAGTCACTAAAGGAGACGGTTAAGTTTAGTCACTAAAGGAGACGGTTAAGTTTAGTCTCTAAAGGAGACGGTTAAGTTTAGTCACTAAAGGAGACGGTTAAGTTTAGTCACTAAAGGAGACGGTTAAGTTTAGTCTCTAAAGGAGACGGTTAAGTTTAGACACTAAAGGAGACGGTTAAGTTTAGTCTCTAAAGGAGACGGTTAAGTTTAGACGACTAAAGGAGACGGTTAAGTTTAGTCACTAAAGGAGACGGTTAAGTTTAGACGACTAAAGGAGACGGTTAAGTTTAGTCACTAAAGGAGACGGTTAAGTTTAGACACTAAAGGAGACGGTTAAGTTTAGTCACTAAAGGAGACGGTTAAGTTTAGACACTAAAGGAGACGGTTAAGTTTAGTCTCTAAAGGAGACGGTTAAGTTTAGTCACTAAAGGTGACGGTTAAGTTTAGTCTCTAAAGGTGACGGTTAAGTTTAGTCACTAAAGGAGACGGTTAAGTTTAGTCACTAAAGGAGACGGTTAAGTTTAGTCACTAAAGGAGACGGTTAAGTTTAGTCACTAAAGGAGACGGTTAAGTTCAGTCTCTAAAGGAGACGGTTAAGTTTAGTCACTAAAGGAGACGGTTAAGTTTAGTCACTAAAGGAGACGGTTAAGTTTAGTCTCTAAAGGAGACGGTTAAGTTTAGTCACTAAAGGAGACGGTTAAGTTTAGTCTCTAAAGGAGACGGTTAAGTTTAGACACTAAAGGAGACGGTTAAGTTCAGTCTCTAAAGGAGACGGTTAAGTTTAGTCACTAAAGGAGACGGTTAAGTTTAGTCTCTAAAGGAGACGGTTAAGTTTAGTCACTAAAGGAGACGGTTAAGTTCAGTCTCTAAAGGAGACGGTTAAGTTTAGTCACTAAAGGAGACGGTTAAGTTTAGTCACTAAAGGAGACGGTTAAGTTTAGTCTCTAAAGGAGACGGTTAAGTTTAGTCACTAAAGGTGACGGTTAAGTTTAGTCACTAAAGGAGACGGTTAAGTTTAGTCACTAAAGGAGACGGTTAAGTTTAGTCACTAAAGGAGATGGTTAAGTTTAAAGGACTCGGTTCAGATCAGATAAAGGTGGTTTGTCTCGGTTCCTCCAGGACTCGAACCCGCGGTCCTCCAGGTCAGAGTCCTGTATGTTGGACACGCCTCTCGCCAGCTGGCTCCTGCAGCTCTGATCCAGTCACACGTTAAACGTCACATGATCGCTGGGACTCTAACCAGCGTCTCCGTGCCCCGGGTCGTCCGTCACAGGTGCTCGGTCCGTCAGCGCGACACTGATTTTACACGAGTGAACTCTGCCCGCCGCTGCCGTGTCAACACCTCTGCGCCGCCTCCAACAGGTGTCCCGGCGCTGCACCGCCTGCCTCACATGCATCACATTTGTGTGTGTGTGTGTGTACGTGAGCCCAGGGGCGTCTGCAGAGTGTGTGTGTGTGTGTGTGTGTGTGTGTGTGTGTGTGTGTGTGTGTGTGTGTGTGTGTGTGTGTGTGTGTGTGTGTGTGTGTGTGTGTGTGTGTGTGTGTGTGTGTGTGTGTGTGTGTGTGTGTGTGTGTGTGTGTGTGTGTGTGTGTGTGTGTTGTGCTGTTTGTTCAGCGTTGACCTTTTTGCTGAGACAACAGGAGCTGCAGTGTGACGGACGAGGCGGCGCGGTGCCTCCTGCTCATTATCTCCAGCCTCCGTCGCCGTTTGAAACCCGAGAGCCGCTCTGAAGCACCACAAACCGCCGTCCCCCCCTCCACCCCCTCCCCGCTCAGCGTTTGCTTTGCATTCACGTCCCTTCTGTGTTTCCTCGCCGCCTTTTCACGGCCATTAACCGCCATGAAAGACCCGGGCGCCCGCGTCCCGTCCCCGTCCAAATGTGAAAGACGGGTTCGTGAGAGGATCACAAAGAGCGGAGCTGTGAGCGCCGCTCGAGTCCGTGCATCTGAACCCCGTTCACACATGGCCGCTCACACCTGCGTCCGGCCCGCAGCTGCAGCTGACCCCGTGGTCACATGGCGTCCCCGCCTGCGCCGCGTCCTCGAGAGCAGGGGTCAGCCACCTCATCCTGGGAACGTCACCGCAGACAGCAGCAGACTTTAGGCTCTCGCAGCTGAGGTCAACAACAAAGGGACGCAAAATGACAAAGAATTGATACAAAATGACAAAAATTTGATGCAAAATGACAAAAATTTGATGCAAAATGACAAAAATTTGATGCAAATATGAAAAAAGATGCAAATCTGGAGTGGCCACAATTACACTTCCCTCCGCGGTGACCCGTAGAGACTTTGCGGTGACCCGTAGAGACTTTGCGGTGACCCGTAGAGACTCTGCGGTGACCCGTAGAGACTCTGCGGTGATCCGTAGAGACTCTGCGGTGATCCGTAGAGACTTTGCGGTGACCCGTAGAGACTTTGCGGTGACCCGTAGAGACTCTGCGGTGATCCGTAGAGACTTTGCGGTGTTCCGTAGAGATGCCGCGGTACTTTGCGGTGACCCGTAGAGACTTTGCGGTGATCCGTAGAGACTTTGCGGTGATCCATAGAGACTTTGCGGTGACCCATAGAGACTTTGCGGTGACCCATAGAGATTTTGCGGTGACCCGTAGAGATGCCGTGGTGATCCGTAGAGACGCTGGGTGAGATGTAGAGACGCCGCGGTGATCAAAAGAGACTTTGCGGTGACCCGTAGAGACTTTGCGGTGACCTGTAGAGACCTTGCGGTGATCTGTAGAGACCTTGAGGTGATCCGTAGAGACGCCGCGTTGACCCGTAGAGACGCCGCGGTGACCCGTAGAGACGCAGGGGTGACCCGTAGAGACGCCGCGGTGACCCGTACAGACGCTGGGTGACCCATAGAGACGCCGCGGTGACCCGTAGAGACGCCGCGGTGACCTCTGAGTCGTTTTTAAACTGGGCTTTAATAGTTTATTCTTCTTCTGAAAAGGAAAGTTTAGACGACAAAAGGAGACGATTAAGTTAAGACGGTTAAAGGTGACGGTTAAGTGTAGAGGAGACGGTAAAACATGGATGCTGGGTTAAGTTCCTCGCTGGCGTCTGGTGTGAAACAAAGAAGTGGTCTGGAGGCAGAGCTCCGCAGCAGCAGCAGCAGCAGCAGCAGCAGCAGCAGAGCTCTGCTCCGCAGCAGCAGCAGCAGCAGCAGCAGCAGCAGCAGCAGCAGTAACAGCAGCAGCAGTAACAGCAGCAGCAGCAGCAGCAGCAGTAACAGCAGCAGCAGCAGCAGCAGCAGCAGCAGCAGTAACAGCAGCAGCAGCAGCAGCAGCAGCAGCAGCAGCAGCAGCAGCAGCAGTAACAGCAGCAGCAGCAGCAGCAGCAGCAGCAGCAGTAACAGCAGCAGCAGTAACAGCAGCAGCAGCAGCAGCAGCAGCAGCAGCAGCAGCAGCAGCAGCAGCCGCTCCGGTGACTCACACACAGTGAAATAGCAAAGAGCAGCGTGTGTCGCCTCTAATGGAGCTCTGACAGTCGGCGTTGTTGGTAAGTGCGCGGCGTTGGAGGCGACACGAGGAACAAAGAGGCCAGAGCGCTGCTGCCTCGCTGCTGCAGCTGCACTCAGACACAAACTCACGCAACAGCAGGAGAAATGTGAAGCACGGAGACGGAGCGGAGGCCACGGCTGCAGGTTCAACTCCACTCTGCTGCCTCTGAGTCAGCTCCTGCTCCAGACACTCAGAACCGCTGCCAACGATCCAAACCAGGGTTTAAGGACGCAAAATGAGATGAAACGTTCATAATAGATGGATTACATGTACAACAGGGAAGCAAAAACAACAGCAAAGGGATGCGAAATGACAAAAAATTAATGCAAAATGACAAAAAAAGATGCAAAATGACAAAAAAAAGATGCAAAATTACAAAAAAAGATGCAAAATGACAAAAAAAGATGCAAAATGACAAAAAAAGATGCAAAATGACAAAAAAAAGATGCAAAATTACAAAAAAAGATGCAAAATTACAAAAAAAGAGATGCGAAATTACAAAACAATGATACAAAATAGATTTAACTGAATTATCTCCACGCACACGCACACACACACACACACGCACACACACACACACACACACACACACACACTCGCTGTGAATTCACCTGTTCACCGACCTGTCCTTTGGGACTGTAACCATAGCGACAGCAGAACCGTAGCAACAGCCCCCGGAGGAGTCTTTGTGTTTGTTTTGATTAAAGAACAAACTTTTCTTTCTTTCTTTTCTCTTATTCTCTCCGTCATCGTGTCGTTAAAGAAAAACTTTAAAACTACAGTTAGAGTCCTTTTACATCTGTTTTTACGCCATTTTGCATCCCTCTGTGGTCGTTTCATGTCTGTTCTTAATCATTTTGCATTTATTATTACTCATTTTGAATCCCTTTGTAGCCTTTTAACATATATTTTTAATTATTTTGCATCCTTCTGTGGTGGTTTCATGTCTGTTCTTGATCAATTTGCATCATATTTTTGTTATATTGCATACATTTTTTGCCTTTTTGTGTCCCTTTGTAGTAGTTTTACATCTATTTTTAGTTATTTTGCATCCCTCTTTAGTGGTTTCATGTCACGTCCAGGTCCTCTGGATATCTGCGGAACAATGGCCGCGCACTGAAAGCTGCCTGGTCTAAGCTATTTTTAGACCTTTTGTGTCTATTTTTACTCCTTTTTAAGTAACTTTGTAGTCTTTTTCAACTATTCTTGGTCATTTTGCATTATTTTTACTCATTTTGAATCTCTTTGTAGCCGTTTTACATTTATTTTTTAATGATTTTGCATCCCTCTGTGGCATTTTTGTGTAGTTTTGATCAATTACCATCAATTTATTGTCATTTTGCATCAATGTTTAGTCATTTTGTGTCCCTTTGTAGTAGTTTTACATCTATTTTTTAGTTATTTTGCATCAATCTTTAGTGGTTTCATGTCACGTCCAGGTCCTCTGGATATCTGCGGAACAATGACCGCGCACTGAAAGCTGCCTGTTGCGGTCAGAGAGGACTTTAATGTGAACGCACATTTCCACTTCCCAGTCGATCGCAGACGTTAGAGAGCGAACAGGAAACATAACGAGACGTTAATAACAATAAAAACCCACTCATGAGACTCAGAGCTTCTCTTTAAGTCTGAAGGCTCAGAGCTGGGACTCCTCTGCGTCCGGCTCGGCTCCGCTCCGACCTTTGGGTTCACATCTTTACCTCATTTTGCATCCCTTTGTGGAGGCTTTACGTCTGTTTTTATTTCATTTGTGTCTATTTTTAGACCTTTTTAAGTAACTTCGTAGTCATTTTGTGTCCCTCTGTGGTGGTTTTGTGTAGTCTTAATCAATTTGCATCATTTTTTTGTCATTTTGCATCAATGTTTTGTCATTTTGCATCAATTATTTGTCTTTTTGTGTGCCTTTGTAGCAGTTTTACATCTATTCTTAGTCATTTTGCATCCCTCTGTAGATTTTACGTCTATTTTTAGACCTTTTGTGTCTATTTTTACTTCTTTTTAAGTAACTTTGTAGTCGTTTTCATCTATTTTTAGTTATTTTGCATCCCTCTTTAGTGGTTTCATGTCACGTCCAGGTCCTCTGGATATTTGCGGAACAATGACCGCGCACTGAAAGCTGCCTGTTGCGGTCAGAGAGGACTTTCATGTGAACGCACATTTCCACTTCCCAGTCGATCGCAGACGTTAGAGAGCGAACAGGAAACGTAACGAGACGTTAACAACAATAAAAACCCACTCATGAGACTCAGAGCTTCTCTTTAAGTCTGAAGGCTCAGAGCTGGGACTCCTCTGCGTCCGGCTCGGCTCCGCTCCGACCTTTGGGTTCACATCTTTACCTCATTTTGCATCCCTCTGTGGTGGCTTTACGTCTGTTTTTATTTAATTTGTGTCTATTTTTAGACCTTTTTAAGCAACTTAGTAGTCGTTTTGCGTCCCTCTGTGGTGGTTTTGTGTAGTCTTAATCAATTTGCATCAATGTTTTTATCATTTTGAATCAATTTTTTGTCCCATTGTGTGCCTTTGTAGCAGTTTTACATCTATTCTTAGTCATTTTGCATCCTTCTGTTGATTTTACGTCTATTTTTATTTAATTTTTGTCTATTTTTAGTCCTTTTTAAGTAACTTTGTAGTCGTTTTCAACAATTCTTTAGTTATTTTGCATCCCTCTGTGGTCGTTTTGTGTAGTCTTGATCAATTTGCATCATATTTTTGTTATTTTGCATCAATTTTTTGTCTTTTTGTGTCCCTTTGTAGCAGTTTTACATCTATTCTTAGTCATTTTGCATCTCTCTGTTGATTTTACGTCTATTTTAAGGCCTTTTGTGTCTATTTTTACTCCTTTTTAAGTAACTTTATAATCGTTTTCAACTATTTTTAGTCATTTTGCATCCCTCTGTGGAAGTTTTCTGTAGTCTTGATCAATTTGCATCATATTTTTAGTTATTTTGCATCCCTCTTTAGTGGTTTCATGTCACGTCCAGGTCATCTGGATATTTGCGGAACAATGACCGCGCACTGAAAGCTGCCTGTTGCGGTCAGAGAGGACTTTAATGTGAACGCACATTTCCACTTCCCAGTCGATCGCAGACGTTAGAGAGCGAACAGGAAACATAACGAGACGTTAACAACAATAAAAACCCACTCATGAGACTCAGAGCTTCTCTTTAAGTCTGAAGGCTCAGAGCTGGGACTGCTCTGCGTCCGGCTCGGCTCCGCTCCGACCTTTGGGTCGACATTTTTACTTCATTTTGCATCCCTCTGTGGTGGCTTTACGTCTATTTTTATTTCATTTGTGTCTATTTTTAGTCCTTTTTAAGTAACTTTGTAGTCATTTTGCATCCCTCTGTGGTAGTTTTGTGTAGTCTTAATCAATTTGCATCATTTTTTTGTCATTTTGCATCAATTTTTTGTCCTTTTGTCTGCCTTTGTAGCAGTTTTACATCTATTTTTAGACCTTTTGTGTCTATTTTTACTCCTTTTTAAGTAACTTTGTAGTCTTTTTCAACTATTCTTGGTCATTTTGCATTATTTTTACTCATTTTGAATCTCTTTGTAGCAGTTTTACATTTATTTTTAATGATTTTGCGTCCCTCTGTGGCATTTTTGTGTAGTTTTGATCAATTACCATCAATTTATTGTCATTTTGCATCAATGTTTAGTCATTTTGTGTCCCTTTGTAGTAGTTTTACATCTATTTTTAGTTATTTTGCATCCCTCTCTGGTGGTTTCATGTCACGTCCAGGTCCTCTGGATATCTGCGGAACAATGACCGCGCACTGAAAGCTGCCTGTTGCTGTCGGAGAGGACTTTAATGTGAACGCACATTTCCACTTCCCAGTCGATCGCAGACGTTAGAGAGCGAACAGGAAACATAACGAGACGTTAATAACAATAAAAACCCACTCATGAGACTCAGAGCTTCTCTTTAAGTCTGAAGGCTCAGACGTGGGACTCCTCTGCGTCCTCATTTTGCATCCCTCTGTGGTGGCTTTACGTCTGTTTTTATTTAATTTGTGTCTATTTTTAAGCCTTTCTAAGCAACTTTGTAGTCATTTTGTGTCCCTCTGTGGTAGTTTTGTGTAGTCTTAATCAATTTGCATCATTGTTTTGTCATTTTGCATCAATTATTTGTCCTTTTGTGTGCCCTTGTAGCAGTTTTACATCTATTCTTAGTCATTTTGCATCCTTCTGTTGATTTTACGTCTATTTTTATTTAATTTGTGTCTATTTTTAGTCCTTTTTAAAGTAACTTTGTAGTCGTTTTCATCTATTTTTAGTTATTTTGCATCCCTCTTTAGTGGTTTCATGTCACGTCCAGGTCCTCTGGATATTTGCGGAACAATGACCGCGCACTGAAAGCTGCCTGTTGCGGTCAGAGAGGACTTTAATGTGAACGCACATTTCCACTTCCCAGTCGATCGCAGACGTTAGAGAGCGAACAGGAAACATAACGAGACGTTAACAACAATAAAAACCCACTCATGAGACTCAGAGCTTCTATTTAAGTCTGAAGGCTCAGAGCTGGGACTCCTCTGCGTCCGGCTCGGCTCCGCGCTCCGCTCCCTGACCTTTGTGTCGACGGGCACAGACCCGTGCACGTCTGTTTCCTGGTGACGTGGAGGAGAGACGGGAAGAGCAATAACCCTAAAGCGGTGCTGGATGCGCGGCGGAGCGGCGGCTCTCTGGGTCTGAGCGGGGCCCAGGGAAGCGGATCCGTCTGCAGTGATGTTCTGAAGCTCCTGTTTCTGGGCTCTCAAGGCCCGTGAGGAGCTGCTGGCGCCCGTTCAGGCTGGGAGACGACCAGCAGGCGCCGGCCCAGTCTGCTGCGGTGCTGGCCGGCTCCCCAGACTTGTGTGTGTGTGTGTGTGTGTGCGTGCGTTTGTGTGTAGACAAAAGGAGACGGTTAAGTTTTGAATAAACGGTCGTAGTTGGTGAAAGATGGATTTACGTATATCTCCAGTATAAAAGGTTGTGTCTAAAGCATAATAACTGTGTGTGTGTGTGTTTTAGTCATTTTGCATCTTTTTGTGCTGGTTTTGCATCTATTTTTAGTCATTTTGCATCTTTTTGTGATGGTTTTGCATCTATTTTTAGTCATTTTGCATCTTTTTGTGCTGGTTTTGCATCTATTTTTAGTCATTTTGCATCTTTTTGTGCTGGTTTTCATGCATGTGATAGACCAGGCCTGTGTGTGTGTGTGTTTATGCATGCGTGTGCGCGTGTGTGTGTTTATGCATGTGTGTGTGTGTGTGTGTGTGTGTGTGTGTCCTTGGGGCTGGTGTGCAGCTTCATCTGTTTACTGGTTCGGCAGCAGACAGGAAACAGTCAGTCAGACGCTCCTGAGTCCTGCAGCTCATCCATCAGCAGACACACGACGTGGCCTTGCACCGCCACAGTGTGTGTGTGTGTGTGTGTGTGTGTGTGTGTGTGTGTGTCTGTGTGTGTGTGTGTGTGTGTGTCTGCACGTTCTCTCTCCACATGTTCATAATATTCTTCATTTATATTAAATGCCATAAACATCATGTATTACATCATATTCAGGTATAAATGTGTGTTTAATCCACTTTCATACGAAGGAAACACAGTTTTACTTTTCCAGAGTCGCACAAATCAAAACTCAAATCTATTTTTAGTTTTAAAACGTCCGTTTTATTTGAGATATTATGAATTCTGTCACTTAAACGCTTTAATAAAAGCGTTATTAACGTTTATTTCTGTCGTTTTAAGTTTCCTTTTCAACGACGGACTCAAACTAACTGAATTATTTACTCGTTACTGTATTTATTGTTTTATTATGTTTATATCTTTTATTGTGATTGTAGTAAAAGTGTGTTTCCTTTGAATGAAAGTGACTTACACACAGATTTTTACCTGATAATCAAACCTTTGTTTGTTGTTTATATTCAGGCCTCGTTCCCAAACTCCTCCTCCAGACGATGTTTCACCATCAAGTTTTCTCTAAAATTCTGTTTATTGAGTTTTCCTTTGGATGCATTTGGACACTTCAACACACACACACACACACACACACACACACACACACACACACACACACACACACACACACACACGCAGCGACCCAGTTAGATTTATCCTAGTTGAGTCTCTCCTCCCCACCTTGTCTCTTCAATTCTGTTATTGTGTGTGTGTGTGTGTGTGTGTGTGTGTGTGTGTGTGTGTGTGTGTGTGTGTGTGGCATAACACTGATCAGCTTAATAGGCTTTCTATTGATTCTGTCTGACACACACACACACACACACACTCTTGTCGTTTCTTTGAGCTCGTTCCTCCACGTTTACGTCCTCTCAGACGGCGTGAGAAGATTTAAGATAAACCAGTTTAAAAAACGCGTTCAGGGCGCCCTCCCACTGTGCCTCCGTACCGTGCCCCAGCACGTGTCACGGCTAAAGTCTGGTTCCTTTGACCAGTGTGAGTGCAACCGTACCACGTCTAGGAGCGGCACGCTTGCCGTCCACGGCCCGTTTGGGAGAGGTGGGCTTTAGTAAAGCACGTTTGCACGTGTACGAGCACGAGCGTGCGCACGTGTACGAGCACGAGGCCTACGGCGGTTCTGAGGTCATTTCCTGTGCGCCTGTTGGGACGTAGAAAAAAGAAGGAGGGACCATGCGCGGACATTTCAAACAATGGCGGTGAAAGGTTCACGTTGGTGTGATGCGGAGGTGGAGTGTTTACTGCAGATTTGGTCGATGAAAAGATTCAAAAACAGTCGACAAGACGCACAAAAACTCCGAGGTCTACGGAAAGATCTGGAAACAAAGCCACGCATCGCCATGACGTCATCAATGCGTGTGACGTGTTACGGCGTGATGACGTATAGGCAGCAAGAAGCATTCTCCGAGGCCCAGGTAGTGTGAGGACAAACGGGCCTGGAGGGGGGACAAGGACCCTAAAGCACGGGGCACGGCACGGAGGCACAGTGGGGGGGGCGGGCTTGCGAACTGTTTAAAATCCTTGGTGTACCTAATAAAGTGGCCGGTGAGTTTAGATGACGAAGTTTTCTTCTTCTTCACTTCCTTTGTGTCTCTTCAGCATCAGACTGTGACAACTGCCGACCATCCTCTGCTATCTGCTGCACAAGTAGAGCAGGAAGGTGTGTGTGTGTGTGTGTGTGTGTGTGTGTGTGTGTGTGTGTGTGTGTGTGTGTGTGTGTGTGTGTGTGTGTGTGTGTGTGTGTGTGTGTGTGTGTGTGTGTGTGTGTGTGTGTGTGTGTGTGTGTGTGTGTGTGTGTGTGTGTGTGTGTGTGTGTGTGTGTGTGTGTGTGTGAGCACGCGTGACGAAGCTATAACAGGGTGATGAGCTCGCTCGTCTGACCTCCTTTGGTGCTAAATTAAAATGAACCTGAATATTGATGCCTAATGAAGGTGTGTGTAAGTGTGTGTGTGTGTGTGTGTGTGTGTGTGTGTGTGAGAGAGACACCGTGCGATGACGAGGCTTTAAAGCCGGCCACTCTGGGAGATTACCTCGATATGAGTTACGCACACAGACACACACACACACACACATTTTTGTATTTCCTGTTCCTGCGGTTTGAGTCCCGGTGCCCGCAGGTGTCGATGAACCGTGACTCATCGTTTCTGCAGATTTAAAAGTGCATTATATTAAATTATTACTGATATATTTAAAGGAATAGTTGTGATGCGCTGAAGTTTGGTCGCTGTGAAGCGTCGGTGGTGAAGAGGAAGGGCGACAGCACGGTTCCCTGGGGGGCGCCGATGCTGCTGATCAGACGGTCAGACACACAGTTTGGTAATCTCACACACTGCGGCCCGCCCGTCAGACAGTCACTGACCCATGTGACGAGAGGAGAAGCCACCTGCATGTTCTCCAGCTTGGCCGTCAGCAGCTCGGGCTGGATGGTGTTAAAGGCGCTGGAGAAGTCGAAGAACATGACGCGGACAGCGGTGTTGGGTCTGTCCGGGGGGGGGGGGAGGGGGTAGGCTTCCTGCAGCAGGTAGATGAGTGCATCATCAACCCCACACTAGGGGTCTGAGGTGTGCAAGAACCAGCCTCTCCATGAGCAGGTGGTGTAACCTGGTGTCTGCTGCGGGGGTGTGGGGGGGGGTTGTAATGTCCTGCAGACGGGGAAATTCTTTTGTCACAGCAGCAACAGAATATGACAAAATAAGGTAAAAAAATAGGAAAAAATAAGTAATAAAATTAAATTTAAAAAGGCAAGAAATGGAAATAGACATATATACATATTGAGATGATGTAGTGCAGTTGTTCTTGTTTGGTTTGTTTTGTAATAATATAATATGGAGTGAATAAATATGAGTAAATAACCAAATAGTGCAAAAAACAGAAGTGACCATAGTACAGGCATATTGCACAGTGCAGGGGACAGGATCAGGTCAACAGTCTATTGGGAGCAGTGCTGATTGTAAAGTCTGACAGCAGCAGGAAGGAAGGACCTGCGATACCTCTCCTTCACACACTTAGGGTGCATCAGTGTGTTGCTGAAGGAGCTGCCCAGTGCTGTGAGAGCGACCTGCAGGGGATGGGACTCCTGCACCAGCAGCCATGACAGCTTGTCCATCATCCTGCTCTCTCCCACCACCTGGAGAGTCCACAGGGCGTCCCAGGATGGAGCCGGCCTTCTGGATAAGTTTATCAAGTCTCCTCCTGTCTGCGGCTGATGTGCTGCTGCTCCAGCAGACTACTCCATAGAAAATGGCTGATGCCACCACAGAGTCATAGAAGGAGGTCAGGAGTGCCCCCTGCACTCCAAAGGACCTGAGCTTCCTCAGAAGGTCCAGTCTGCTCTGACCTTTCGTAGAGCTGTGGGAGGGTTGTGGGGCTGGTGTGGAGCTGTGGGAGGGTTGTGAGAAGAGGTAGTTGCTCGGAGGAGCAGCAGGGGGGCTGTTGGGGGAGCTGGGGTCAAACCTGTTGAAAAACAGGTCAAAGTCGTTCGCACGTTGTTCATTTCCCTCGGCTGTTCCTCCTCCTCTCCTCTGGAAGCCGTGATCTCACTCATCCCCCTCCAGACCTCCCTGGTGTCGTTGTTCTCCAGTTTGGACTCCAGTCTTCTCCTGTAGTTCTCCTTCTCTCTGAACACGCCTGAGCTCTGCACGCTCCCCTGACCTGAGGACTGAGTAGGGCCTTCAGGTCGCTGGTAACCCGGGGTTTGTTGTTTGGGTAACAGCGGACCTCTTTACTGGGGATGGTGTCTCCGGCGAGGACATTGACGGCATCACTGGTTGCGTCT
>NC_139846.1:25222855-25260355 GCF_963691815.1 Echiichthys vipera | reverse complement strand
TCCTCTAGGAGCATAAACGTGTGCAAAAGTGCCCTCTAGGAGCATAAACGTGTGCTAAAGTGTCCTCTAGGAGCATAAACGTGTGCTAAAGTGTCCTCTAGGAGCATAAACGTGTGTTAAAGTGTCCTCTAGGAGCATAAACGTGTGTTAAAGTGTCCTCTAGGAGCATAAACGTGTGCAAAAGTGCCCTCTAGGAGCATAAACGTGTGCTAAAGTGTCCTCTAGGAGCATAAACGTGTGTTAAAGTGTCCTCTAGGAGCATAAACGTGTGTTAAAGTGTCCTCTAGGAGCATAAACGTGTGTTAAAGTGTCCTCTAGGAGCATAAACATGTGTTAAAGTGTCCTCTAGGAGCATAAACGTGTGTTAAAGTGTCCTCTAGGAGCATAAACGTGTGCTAAAGTGTCCTCTAGGAGCATAAACGTGTGCTAAAGTGTCCTCTAGGAGCTTAAACGTGTGCTAAAGTGTCCTCTAGGAGCATAAATGTGTGCTAAAGTGTCCTCTAGGAGCATAAACGTGTGTTAAAGTGTCCTCTAGGAGCATAAACGTGTGTTAAAGTGTCCTAAACGTGTGCTAAAGTGTCCTCTAGGAGCATAAACGTGTGTTAAAGTGTCCTCTAGGAGCATAAACGTGTGCTAAAGTGTCCTCTAGGAGCATAAACGTGTGCTAAAGTGTCCTCTAGGAGCATAAACGTGTGTTAAAGTGTCCTCTAGGAGCATAAACGTGTGCTAAAGTGTCCTCTAGGAGCATAAACGTGTGTTAAAGTGTCCTCTAGGAGCATTAACATGTGCTAAAATGCTAAATGCTCTAAAAGCAAGAAAAAGCCCAAATAACCTCCACAGTCTTTGTGCTGAGCGTGTTGTAATCCTCCCGCACATGAAGGCAACACTAAATAGGTCAGCTCAGTTCAGTCTTTATTAAAAGCTCACGGTCTGACGCCATAACACAGCAGAAGAAGAAGAAGAAGAACAGGAAGTAAACAACACAAACAACAACAACACAAAGACACAATGAAAGAAACTGACTCATTAAAACAGAGAAGCTTCAGATGAGAGCGTCTCTTCACTGGTTCATGCTTTTAGACGTCGTTGAGCCTGAAGCTGAAGGAAGAGCTCCGACTTCTGTTTGTACAAACACCTGACGCTGGTAAACAACAACAACAACAACAGCAACAACAAAAACAGCAACAGCAGCAGCAACAACAACGACAACAACAACAGCAGCAACAACAACAACAACAAGAACAGCAACAACAACAACAACAACAACAGCAACAACAGCAACAACAACAACAACAACAGCAACAACAGCAACAACAGCAGCAGCAACAACGACAACAGCAACAACAGCAGCAACGACAACAGCAACAACAACAGCAACGACAACAGCAACAACAACAACAACAACAGCAACGACCGCAACAACAGCAACAACAGCAACAACAACAGCAACGACAACAACAGCAACGACAACAGCAACGAAGACACGAAAAACGCCACCGCGGAGACACGAAAACGCCACCGCAGACACAAAAACGCCACCGCAGACACAAACGCCACCGCGGATAAACGAAAACGCCACCGCAGAGACACAAAAACGCCACCGCAGACACGAAAACGCCACCGCAGACACAAAAACGCCACCGCAGAGACACGAAAACGCCACCGCGAAGACACGAAAACGCCACCGCAGAGACACGAAAACGCCACCGCAGAGACACGAAAACGCCACCGCGAAGACACGAAAACGCCACCGCAGAGACACGAAAACGCCACCGCAGACACGAAAACGCCACCGCGGAGACACGAAAACGCCACCGCGGATAAACGAAAACGCCACCGCAGACACAAAAACGCCACCGCAGAGACACGAAAACGCCACCGCGGATAAACAAAAAAAACGCCACCACAGAGACACGAAAACGCCACCGCGGATAAACGAAAACGCCACCGCAGACACAAAAACGCCACCGCAGAGACACGAAAACGCCACCGCGGAGACACGAAAACGCCACCGCAGAGACACGAAAACGCCACCGCAGAGACACGAAAACGCCACCGCGGATAAACGAAAACGCCACCGCAGAGACACGAAAACGCCACCGCGGATAAACGAAAACGCCACCGCAGAGACACGAAAACGCCACCGCAGAGACACGAAAACGCCACCGCAGACACTAAAACGCCACCGCAGAGACACGATAACGCCACCGCGGACATGAACAATTAAGACTCAAACAAGTGTGTGTACGTGACTGAGCGTCAGAGCAGAATGGAAACTAGTGTGTGTGTGTGTGTGTGTGTGTGTGTGTGTGTGTTCACACATCAAAAGGAGCTCTGTTTTCCATCCTTATCAAAAGCTGTCATCCACTCCGTCTTTCTCACACACACACACACACACACTCACACACACACACACACACACACACACACACACACACACACACACACACACACACACACACACACACACACAGAAATCAGATTTGGGAGCTGTGAAGAATAAATGTATGAAGGGGTGAAAAACGAGGCCTGTGTCTAATCATTCAATTAGGATCCGAGGCAGATGTTCTGGACACACACACACACACACACACACGCACACACACACACACACACACACACACACACACACACACACACACACACACACACACACACACACACACACACACACACACACACACACACACACACACACTGTTAATGAGACTAATTGTCTGCCTGCACTTCATCACCTGGACGTCTCATAATCACATGGATGAAGAAACTTAGATCAGAACAAAGACGCCGTGTTGTAGTTTTCTTGTACATTTTTGAGTAATTTTTGAATGTGTGTGTGTGTGTGTGTGTTTGTGTGTGTGTGTGTGTGTGTGTGTGTGTGTGTGTGTGTGTGTGTGTGCAGCTGGTAAACTGGGACACTCAGCAGCAGGATCAGGATGAGAAGATGGCTGGCTGTGTGTTTCCAATGGGACCAGAGAGCTTTCAGCGCTTCACGCCGGACTCCCTGGCGGCCATCGAGCAGCGCATCGCCCAGGAGAAGGCCCGACGTAACAAGCAGTACCAGGAGGTACACACACACACACACACACACACACACACACACACACACACACACACACACCTGACAAATACGTCATTATGGTTCAAACAAGGTGGATCAGGAGGTAAAACACCTGAATAAAAGGCAGCAGATGTGAGGAGTGTTACAGAAGAGTGTGTGGGTTTGTCTCTGTGTGTGTGTGTGTGTGTGTGTGTGTGTGTGTGTGTGTGTGTGTGTGTGTGTCTGTGTGACTGTGTGTGTGTGTCAGGACCTGGGCGACGTGGTGCTCCCCCGGCCCCGGCCCGACCTGGAGGCAGGAAAACAGCTGCCACGCATCTTCGCCGACATCCCGTCTCATCTGGTGGGCGTTCCCCTGGAGGACATCGACCAGTACTACTTCAGAGACAAGAGGGTAGGTGTGTGTGTGTGTGTGTGTGTGTGTGTCTGTCTCTCTGTGTGTGTGTGTGTGCAGTTGCAGCGACTCCAGACGCTGTAGTTCCCATGCCGGGCCTGGAGGTGGCGCTGTAACTGCCACAGAAACACACCAACAACGGAGAAGAAGAGACGGGGAGAAGCTGTGGAGAATCCAAACACCGGAGAGTTTCTCTCCAAATCCTCCTCCATCCTAGAGACAAACGTGTCCCTGGTTCTGGTCTTAGTGGAGACTTTGGTGCTGTTCTGGACTCTGATGCACCCTTCACTCTGCAGTTAGTGTCCTCACTGAGCAGAGGGTGCTGCTGGGAGCCCCTTCACTCTGCAGTTAGTGTCCTCACTGAGCAGAGGGGGCTGCTGGGAGCCCCTTCACTCTGCAGTTAGTGTCCTCACTGAGCAGAGGGTGCTGCTGGGAGCCCCTTCACTCTGCAGTTAGTGTCCTCACTGAGCAGAGGGGGCTGCTGGGAGCCCCTTCACTCTGCAGTTAGTGTCCTCACTGAGCAGAGGGGGCTGCTGGGAGCCCCTTCACTCTGCAGTTAGTGTCCTCACTGAGCAGAGGGTGCTGCTGGGAGCCCCTTCACTCTGCAGTTAGTGTCCTCACTGAGCAGAGGGTGCTGCTGGGAGCCCCTTCACTCTGCAGTTAGTGTCCTCACTGAGCAGAGGGGGCTGCTGGGAGCCCCTTCACTCTGCAGTTAGTGTCCTCACTGAGCAGAGCGTGCTGCTGGGAGCCCCTTCACTCTGCAGTTAGTGTCTTCACTGAGCAGAGGGGGCTGCTGGGAGCCCCTTCACTCTGCAGTTAGTGTCCTCACTGAGCAGAGGGGGCTGCTGGGAGCCCCTTCACTCTGCAGTTAGTGTCCTCACTGAGCAGAGGGGGCTGCTGGGAGCCCCTTCACTCTGCAGTTAGTGTCCTCACTGAGCAGAGGGGGCTGCTGGGAGCCCCTTCACTCTGCAGTTAGTGTCCTCACTGAGCAGAGGGTGCTGCTGGGAGCCCCTTCACTCTGCAGTTAGTGTCCTCACTGAGCAGAGGGGGCTGCTGGGAGCCCCTTCCCCGTCCCAAAGCACTCCCAGGCGCCACTTTCTCACTACATTTAGAGACTTTTCACAGCTTCTTAGAACTGGATTTAGAAACAGAGCCTAGAGCAGTTTAGCTCCTTATTCAGAGCATCAGGGAAAAGGGAGACATCTGAGCTGGGCCTCATTCACTCAGAGTTGTGTCACTTTAAAACCCCCATACTTGTCACCTTTGAACCAAAGCTCATAAAAAGACCCTTATTGGTGTGTTTCTTCTGATGTCGTTGGACGACACTGTGGCGTTTGTAAATTGAGAACGAGCGAGTTCCTGTCGACGTGTTTTTGCCATGTTTTTGGTTTGTTTTTGGCGTGTTTTCAACGTGTTTTCAACGTGTTTTCAACATGTTTTCAATGCGTTTTCAACGTGTTTTCAACGTGTTTTCGTCTGGCAAACCAGCGTGTTTTTGGCGTGTTTTTGGTTTGTTTTCAACTTGTTTTCAACGTGTTTTTGACATGTTTTCAGCTTGTAACCGGAGTGTTTTTGGTTTGTTTTTGACGGGTTTTTGGTTTGTTTTAAACTTGTTTTTGACGTGTTTTCGCCGTGTTTTTGACGTGTTTTCGGCGTGTTTTTTGGCGTCAGGGAAAAGGGAGAAATCTGTGCTGGGCCTAATTCATTCATAGTTGTGTCACTTTAAAGCCCCCGTACTTACCACCCTGTAAAAAGACCCTCATTATAAAACGCAGATTTCTACTGAATGCTGCGTTTCTTCTGATGTCGACGGCGTTTGTAAATTAAGTTCCTGTCGGGTTTAACGAGCTGCTCCGGACGCCACTTTCTCCTCCACAGCAGCGTTGATTGTCTGACTCTTCCCCGGAGCGTGCGCCCTAATGAACCCCAGCCGAACGTGTGTGGCGTCCTCTCTGTAACCACCCTTCTCTCTGTGTCTCCGCAGACCTTCATAGTCCTGAACAAAGGGAAGGCCATCTTCCGTTTCAGCGCCACGTCCGCGCTCTACATCTTCAGCCCGTTCCACCCCGTCCGCAGGATCGCCATCAAGATCCTGGTGCACTCATATCCTTACGCCGCCGCTGCTGCTGTGACATGTGAGCAGTGCTACGGCTGCAGGGGGGGTCAGAGGTCACATCCGCAGAGCGCCAGTGTGTGTTGAAGGACGCAGCGTGTGTGAGCAGCCGGGCCTCGCTGACAGCACTGAGGCCGACCATGTAAACAAACAGAAGCAGCCCGCGGGCGTCTGAAGCCTCCGCGGAACTCCGCATCCATCATGTTGTTGTCGTCCGCAGCTCCGGGCTCAGATATGAAACCGTATTTCCACCACAGCTCAGAGGAGGACGGGTTTTTCCTCCCGCTGCGTTTATCAGACTAAAACAAACACGTTTATGAGAACAAATAAGAAAAAGACTTTGATGTTCTCTGGGATCAAAACACAAAAAATGACTCAAATTTACAGGAAAAATACTTAAAATGATGTCTGAGATTATAAAATAACAGATTTATAGGAAAGAAATCTGAAATATCTGGAGTTAAAGTTGTAAATTTACAAGAAAAAATTGAAATATTTAGGATTAAAGTTGCAAATCTAATGGTAAAAGCTTGTTTACCAAAACATTAAAGAAGGTAAACAAGCCAAAAAATAACATTTATAAACATATTTTCTGTCTCCGTTAATAACCCCGTTAAATATAAATAAATATCCCGACTTTTATCCTCAGAATAGTTTGAAGAAACATGTTTTTATTGAGTAAAAACGATAAAAATGCAAATATTCCGGTTTTAAAAGACGATAATTGAGTAAATGTTCTTAGTTACATTCCACCACAGTGAGGTCAGCGCGGCTGCTCGGTGTCTGGGCTCACCTACAGGAGTGACAGTGTGTGTGTGTGTGTGTGTGTGTGTGTGTGTGTGTGTGTGTGTGTGTGTCTGTGTGTCTGTGTGTCTGTGTGTGTGTGTGAACCTGTGGGTCATATTTCTGAGCTAGATATCATCTTGAGCTGTCGGGTGAGCTATAAACATGAGCAGTAAATATTTCCTGCACACAGACACACACACACACACACACACACACACACACACACACACACACACACACACACACACACAGTTCATGACTTAATCCGTCTCTTCTGGACGACAGCGATGTGAGAACAATGAGTTGAATTTTCCCTCAGAAACAAACAAAACTCTGTTTTTAAAATGAGCTCGTTCTGTCACATGTTGACCAGGCACGCGGCCATCTTGGAGACGTTGTCATGGAAACACAAACTCACACCTGAGACGCCATGGGTTTTAAAAGTGGATAAAAAGTCACTTCATGAATCTGGAACTCAATAAACAACATCAGTTTTAATGCAGAAAAGTTCCACATGATGTAGAAGAGATCCGGTTGTAGGAAGCCGCCACGCCACGCAGCGCAGCGCCACCCCAACCCAAGCAGCACCACGCCACCCCACACAGCACTACGCCACGCCACCCCACGCAGCACCATGTCACGCCACCCCACGCAGCACCACGCCTCCCCAACCCAAGCAGCAGCACGCCACCCCACGCAGCACCATGTCACGCCACCCCACGCAGCACCACGCCACACCACCCCACGCCACACCACCCCACGCCACACCACCCCATGCCACGCCACCCCATGCAGCACTACCCCAGGCCATACCACCCCAACCAGCACCACGCCACCCCACCCCACCCCAACCAGCACCACGCCACCCCACCCCACGCAGCACCCCCCCAGTACCACCCCACGCAGCATCATTCCACGCCACCCCATGCAGCACCACGCCACGCCACACCCCCGCCCACCTCAAGCTCCAGACTCCAACATGACAGATATTACCTCACACCCCAAACTCAACAGCCTCCCCCGACCCTGACCCCGACGCCGCCCTCGACACCCTCCGCCTCCCTCCCCTCATCTCACACTCGCCTATTTTTACCCCAGGAGGCGGCGGCGGCGGGTGTTGAGAGACGTCAGGCCGGCCGACACGCTGCTGTCGTCGAGGCGGGATAAGTGGGGCAAGAGGTGTGTGTGTGTGTGTGTGTGTGTGTGTGTGTGTGTGTGTGTGTGTGTGTGTGTGTGTGTGTGTGTGTGTGTGTGTGTGTGTGTGTGTGTGTGTGTGTGTGTGTGTGTGTGTGTGTGTGTGTGTGTGTGTGTGTGTGTGTGTGTGTGTGTGTGTGTGTGTGTGTGTGTGTGTTCTGGCGCCACAGTGACGAGCGTCTACGGTCTGACTACATTTCCCATGATGCCTTTTGTTCTCGAGGACGCACACCTGACTTTGTGCCGCGTTCGTCTATCGCAGACTCAAGAAAAGACGTCACACACACCGCCGTGACGTCACACACACACACACCGCTGTGATGTCACACACACACACCGCTGTGATGTCACACACCGTCACACACCGCTGTGATGTCACACACCACACCGCCGTGATGTCACACACCGCTGTGATGTCACACACACACCACCCGCCGTGATGTCACACACGTCACACACCGTGATGTCACACACCGCTGTGATGTCACACACCACACCGCCGTGATGTCACACAACACACCGCCGTGATGTCAGACACCGCTGTGATGTCACACACCGCTGTGATGTCACACACACACACACGCCATGATGTCACACACCGCTGTGATGTCACACACACACACGCCGTGATGTCACACAACGCCGCTTTGAAAGCACGGATGTATCGAAGAACTGGAAACTATTCCACATTTATTAATATTTATCCCTCTTTATCCTTCTCATCCTCTTCCTGGCGCCCCTTTGACTCCATACACACACACACACACACACACACACGCGTGCAGCTTCTGTGCAGAAGCTCAGAAAGAACAGAGCGAGTGACGGAGGTGAAGAAAAAGAGAGGAAGAAGAAAGACGGAGGCAGAAATGTGACAAACACAAACACGACCCCGTGGAGGAGGCGGGGGGCGGAACGCCATTAGCCGTACGGTGGCCTGGGAGGACCAGAACAGCAGGGCCACGATTAGGGCGTAATTAGCTCGCGGCTCGGCGGCGGCGCTGCAGGAAACGCTTGCGTTGTTTGTCTGAAACCGTGTTCCCTCCATCACGTCCCCCCGCAGCGCCGACACGTGCTCGGCTGCAGCTTAATGACTCTCATTAGGGCTCTTTTAGCCTGATTGACAGCAGAGCGACGGTTTAATCCCGGAGAATCTCTCTCTCCCGCCTCCACGTTAGCGTGCTGCGGTGTGCTGAACGTGGCGGGTGGAGGTGATATTTAACACGTATCGCCGCCTCCTGACACTTCTGGAAAGTTACGGCTCCCCGTTATTCGCTGATTAGACGGACGGGGGTTAATGACGCGTTCACTTACGCTGATGAACGTTCACTTTGTCTTTTTTAGACCGAAGCAGAGAAAAGTCTTTAAGAAGAAACTTTCATTTATTAATTTATTTATTTTATTTATTCTTCTTTATATTCTCACATTTATTCTTTAATTTTTCCCTGCTTATATTTTATATTTATTTATTATTTTTTTATTTTTTTATTCCTGTCTCTATTTTCTAATTTATTTATTATCTTAAATTTTTTTAATTTCTAATTTATTTATTTTATTTATCTTTATATTTTCACATTTATTTATTCTTATTATATAACGTTAGCTAGCTACAGAGTTGTGAGGGAACAGATTGAATCAAGCTAACGTTAGCTAGCTACAGAGTTGTGAGGGAACTGATCGTATCAGGCTAAAGTTAGCTAGCTACAGAGTTGTGAGGGAACAGATTGAATCAAGCTAACGTTAGCTCGTTACAGAGTTGTAAGAGAACAGAGTGTATCAGGCTAACGTTAGCTAGCTACAGAGTTGTGAGTGAACTGATCGTATCGGGCTAACGTTAGCTAGCTACAACGTTGTGAGTGAATAGAGTGTATCAGGCTAACGTTAGCTAGCTACAGCCCTCACGGACACCAGATAGCGTTACACAGACGTTGAACATTATTAACATTTAAAATTTAAACTGAAAACATAAAATAAACACGGACAAGTTTGAGTCATTGTGTCCAAAACTCCGCCGTGGAGCGACAACAAGTGTCGGTATGTGACGAGAGGGGAATGGGAATGGGTGGCAGCGGCTGTGTGGAGGACGCCATGTTTTTAACGGTGATAATCATCGAACCCTGACGCAGATGAAGTGTTTTCTCTGTTTTTCCTTGACCTGCTCACGTTATTCAGCTTGTTCATCATGTGCACCATCCTGACCAACTGCTGCTTCATGGCCATGTCCGAGCCGGCGTACTGGGCCAAGTACCTTGAGTAAGTACCCCTGTGTGTGTGTGTGTTTGTGTGTGTGTGTGTGTGTGTGTGTGTGTGTCCGTATAAAAACCCACTCTGGGGGGTGTGTGTTGGGGTGTGACAGTGTAAGGCGATGCAGGCCGGACGGGGAAATACGACTGTTGTAATCAAACTCAAAGCTGGTTTTTGGTCGAACGCCATTTTGTAAACGCGCTAAATCAGAGTTTAACGTGAACAAAATGGCCGTCGGACTAAACTACAAACACTTCCTGTGTGAGCCTCCGCGCACAAAACACTGCTAAATAACCGTCTCATTCAGTGGTCTTAACTGAACGGTCTCCTGTTGTCGTCTGAACGCCCTCAGGTACACCTTCACAGGTATTTACACGTTCGAGTCGCTCATAAAGATCCTGGCGAGAGGCTTCTGCGTCGGGCCCTTCACCTTCCTGAGGGACCCCTGGAACTGGCTCGACTTCAGCGTCATCGTCATGGCGTGAGTCACAAACACACACATACAAACACACACACACACACACACACACACACACACACACACGCACAAAGATGCAAAATGACTAAAAATAGATGCAAAACCACCAGAAAAAGATGCAAAATGACTTAAAATAGATGCAAAACCACCAGAAAAAGATGCAAAATGACTAAAAAAAGATGCAAAACCACCAGAAAAAGATGCAAAATTACTAAAAATAGATGCAAAACCAGCACAAAAAGATGCAAAATGACTTAAAACAGATGCAAAACCACCCAAAAAGGTTGTGCGTTGTAACATAAATAGGTAACGTTAGATGAAGTTCATGTTCTCTTGAATAAAACCTTCCTGTGGTCGGATCAGCACCGGAGCGGCTGGAGGCTTTTACTGTGAAACATCTGTGCAGGAACAGAAGTGCAGAGCCGCAGAGCTGGAGGACGCTGATGAGCGTGACACGCCGCTGTTGTGCCGCAGGGATCAGGGCGCTGGAATTAAACCCACAGACGAGCAGAATGCGTCCGCGCTGACGAGACGTCGTGCAGCCGAGCAGAAGTGTTTGTTTACGCCGGACACTTGTGCACAGTCAGGAGGAAGTGTGTGTGTGTGTGTCTGTGTGTGTGTGTCTGTGTGTGTGTCTGTGTGTGTGTGTGTCTGTGTGTGTGTGTCTGTGTGTGTGTCTGTGTGTGTGTGTGTCTGTGTGTGTGTGTGTCTCTCTAAAGCTCTTTAAGTCAGGGATGAGAGGCCGAGTTTCTGCTGCACAAGTTCAACCCTCATTCACTTCAGCTTCAGCACATTTACAAACACAAAAAGATGCAAAACCAGCACAAAAAGATGCAAAACGACCAAAAATAGATGCAAAACCAGCACAAAAAGATGCAAAATGACTAAAAATAGATGCAAAACCAGCCCAAAAAGATGCAAAATGACTAAAAATAGATGCAAAACCACCACAAAAAGATGCAAAATGACTAAAAATAGATGCAAAACCACCACAAAAAGATGCTAAATGACTAAAAATAGATGCAAAACCACCACAAAAAGATGCAAAATGACTAAAAATAGATGCAAAACCAGCACAAAAAGATGCAAAATGACTAAAAACAGAGGAGAGAGGGAGCAGTGGAGTCCCCAGAGAACGGGAGCGTGACCCGTCCACTCCGGTAATTGAGTGACTGATGGGAAATGGCGGCGGTTTGGTTTGGTTAGCGATCAGGCGGCGATCAATCACGGCGGCGGAGGAGCGGGCGACGCCGGCGGGAAGATAAACGATCTCAATGAACCGATGGGATCGATGGTTGACCCGAGGCTCGGCTCCGGGGTCAGCAGCGCTGTAATGAAGCGGCGTCCCCTCCTCCGAGGGACGCCTGCCTTAATTGAAGCGTGTTGATGGAGGTGCCCTGGAGACGGCGCGCGACCCCGACGACACGCCGCCAAACGTCTCCACGGGAAAAGTGGCTTCACTTCAAAGGACGAAGTCTCCATTAAAACAGTTCCATCTGCTGCCGACGAGCTTCACATTCATCTGTCCTTCATTTCTACAACTCTGACGCACTAAGTTTACACAAAACCAGCACAAAGGGATGCAAAATGACTAAAAATAGATGCAAAAACAGCACAAAAAGATGCAAAATGAGTAAAAATAGATGCAAAACCAGCACAAAAAGATGCAAAATGACTAAAAATAGATGCAAAAACAGCACAAAAAGATGCAAAATGAGTAAAAATAGATGCAAAACCAGCACAAAAAGATGCAAAATGACTAAAAATAGATGCAAAAACAGCACAAAAAGATGCAAAATGAGTAAAAATAGATGCAAAAACAGCACAAAAAGATGCAAAATGAGTAAAAATAGATGCAAAACCAGCACAAAAAGATGCAAAATGACTAAAAATAGATGCAAAACCACCACAAAAAGATGCTAAATGTCTAAAAATAGATGCAAAACCACCACAAAAAGATGCAAAATGACCAAAAATAGATGCAAAACCAGCACAAAAAGATGCAAAATGACTAAAAATAGATGCAAAACCAGCACAAAAAGATGCAAAATGACTAAAAATAGATGCAACACCACCACAAAAAGATGCAAAATGACTAAAAATAGAAGCAAAACCAGCACAAAAAGATGCAAAATGACTAAAAATAGATGCAAAACCACCACAAAAAGATGCAAAATGACTAAAAATACATGCAAAACCACCACAAAAAGATGCAAAATGACTAAAAATAGATGCAAAACCACCACAAAAAGATGCAAAATGACTAAAAATAGATGCAAAACCACCACAAAAAGATGCAAAATGACTAAAAATAGATGCAAAACCACCACAAAAAGATGCAAAATGACTAAAAATAGATGCAAAACCACCACAAAAAGATGCAAAATGGAGGTTTGGTTGAACTTTATTTCATTTCTAATCTGTAAAGTGATGAACAATGAAGTTATGAAGTGGAACATGTGTGATGATAACGAGGGGCATCGATCAGAGTGGCGGCCTGCAGGGAGACACACACACACAGAGACACACACACACACACACACACACACACACACACACACACACACACACACACACACACACACACACACACACACTAAACACACACAAAATGTCTGATTGATGCCCTTTTTCCCTCCCAGCGAGTCAGGATTCCTATGAACACAGAGTCCATCACCCTCCCCCACTTACACACACACACACACACACACACACACACACACACACACACACACACACACACACACGCCCCTGTGCTCCTGATATTGCCGGTGTAATGACATGTTAATGGCGCCCATCACCGCCGCAGCAGCAGCCGCAGACTCCTCGGCTGTTTTCGCCGCATTAGAGGTGAAATATTTTTAATCTTCTTCACACAATAAAATCACAGATAAATCGTCGCCACGGCAACTCAAAAACCATCCCAATTATGACCATAAAGGAAGGAGAAACTAAAGGAGCGGATCATGAGCTGCATCATCTCGCTCTCGTTGGTTTTGTGCGGAGGAGGAAGCCGCTGGAGCTCTGCTGTCACTGCGTCCGAGCGCTCCCCCTCCGCTCTAATTCAATCAACCTGCCAGTCAACGGAGGTGAAATATGAGCCGTAATGGAGCGCCGTTAGCCAGGGTCACATGACTCAATCTGACCGGAGGACCCAAGATGGCCGCCGACAGCCTGGCGCCCTCCCTGCTCCTCATAACCGGCCGCTTTACCTCCGTTTGTTGATGGAAGTTATGGATTATTTCTGATTCAAGGTGACTAAAAAAAGATGCAAAATGACTAAAAAAAGATGCAAAACCAGCACAAAAAGATGCAAAATGACTAAAAATAGATGCAAAACCAGCACAAAAAGATGCAAAATGACTAAAAATAGATGCAAAACATCACAAAAAGATGCAAAATGTCTAAAAATAGATGCAAAACCAGCACAAAAAGATGCAAAATGACTAAAAATAGATGCAAAACCACCACAAAAAGATGCAAAATGACTAAAAATAGATGCAAAACCACCACAAAAAGATGCAAAATGACTAAAAATAGATGCAAAACCAGCACAAAAAGATGCAAAATGACTAAAAATAGATGCAAAACCACCACAAAAAGATGCAAAATGACTAAAAATAGATGCAAAACCAGCACAAAAAGATGCAAAACGAGTAAAAATAGATGCAAAACCACCACAAAAAGATGCAAAATGACTAAAAACAGATGCCGATTGTGTTCTGGCGGCTCTCTGTTGACGTGTGAAGACTCTAACTCACCAGGGTTGTACTTGTTGTAAAGTCCCACAGTATTTTCAGACTCTGCTGTTGTTTTTCTTCCTGTGTTGTATGTTGACACCGCCACACTGCCCCCTACAGGCTGTTAACAGAGTTTATCAAAGTAGGGAACCTGCAGGCGCTGAGAACCTTTAGAGTGCTGCGAGCCCTGAAAACGATCTCAGTCATCCCAGGTAAGGCCTCACCAGCTCCAGGGGGCGACAAGGGACACAAACAAACAAACAGTCCTCATCGTAAACGTCCTCTCTTGTCCGTCCCGTGTCTGCCGTGTCTTGCAGCACCAGGCCCGCCCCCCTCCCCCACTCCACCCGATCAGGGCTCGCAGGTGTAGTCCCCTGGTCTGAACTGAGGACACCGTGAAGAAGGAGAAGTCAGACGGAAACAAAAAGCTGAGCGCACGATCTTCAACTGGAGATGTTTGATTCTAAATGCTGCAGGAACGAGTCCGAAAACCCGGACACGAGTAAAAGACCGGTCCAACCCTACAGTAAACACGGATACGGAGCCTTTCGTCCGGTCATGGAGGTCGTCTCGTCCGTCGCCTCAGAGCTTATAAAGCCGGACAGACTGGGGCAACACCAGCGTTCATCGAGGCGGCAATATAGAGCCGAAAACCAACGAAGAAGAGAGAAACTGGACATTTGAAAATGGTGCAAAATTTGGAGAAGATCTACGAGTTTGTCAGACGGCACATCGAGAACTCGCCGTTAAAGCGTCCGTTCTCACATTTACACTTTCTGCACAGCGTTCTGAAACCTGCGGAGCGAGACGGTGTATCGTCTGCATAGAAACGACTCTCTGCAATTCTCTTCTGACATTTCAGGCTTTTATTTTTTTGTAGCTGGATCAAATTTGTAGCTTTATAAAATATAAATGATGACGGAGACGGTGAGAAACTCGCTGCAGGGATGAAACGGCAAAAATAACGTTTAATTTCCCTGTTTTGTTGATTTGTTGCTGATTTGTCCGTTCAGTCGTGACGTAACACCCTTTCAAAATATGATTTCCTGGTCCGAGCGTCGTGTTTCTCCAACGCAGCAGTGCCGTGTTCCCTATTGTTTGAACAGATCTGCGTAATTATCATTTCACCTCTTTCCTCTGGATGAAAAAGACGTCTGTCTGATAAAAGAGGGGATAGTCGTAGTCGTTCACATGTTCGGACGTTGTTTTCTGTTTTGTTTGGACCCGGAAATCTTATTTTGAAAGGGTGTTACGTCACGACTGAACAGCCGGATTGCTCGCTTGACCCTCCAGCTGTCGGTTTGTCAGTGACTTGACCAGCGGACTCTGCTCAGACTTGATTGGCTGAAACATGTGACTGTTACGAGCTGAGTCTGAGGAGACGACGTAGGCCGGTTTGAGTCCGACGCGACGGGTCCGTTCACGCCGCTGCAACGCTCTGAAACAGTTTTGTCTCGCCACTAATCTTCGCTCCGACCTGGACACCGAAAGCAACTGTGCTGGTCCACTTCCCTTCACCGTTCATTCGCATTTCTGTGCCGAACTTTGTGCACGACATCCTCAAACCTGTTGAACGTGCTCGACTTTGTGCCGAGTGTACGAACACCGCTCTCACCGCGCTTTCGCCGACGGGGGAGCAGGAAGCTTCCAGGTTTTCCCACTCCTTCCTGCAGCGCTCTAACGATGATGAAGCTAAACGCTAACCGCAGCGAAACAAGTCCAACTAAACCAAAGATCCCGTTTGTGTGCACGGGAGCAGCTTCCTCCGCCTGACTTCCCCTTCCCAACGTCTCCGGCTTGAGCCTCCACTGTTGCCGTGCGACCCGGCCTGTCTCTCCGCTGTACCTCTCTCTCTCCTCGCTCTTCTCTCCCTCTGTGTCGGCTCGTTGTTGCTCAGTGTGGTCAAACCCTTCTGTGTGTGTCTGTCTCTTGTGCTTCTGTCTCCCGGCTTGTTGCAGATATGTGACTGAGTTTGTGGACCTGGGTAATGTGTCAGCCTTAAGGACGTTCAGGGTGCTGCGAGCGCTCAAAACCATCTCTGTCATCCCAGGTGAGGAGGCCAAAACGCAGGCTGGGGTGAATATATCGAATGCACCTGCTGGAAGGACTGAAATCAGTGGCTTTGAAATCTCATCCTGCACACTACCACGGCTGCTGAATTAACCTGCTTTTGCACACGCTCTTTGATAAAGTACCCAGAAGGTAGTGTGCAGGAGGACGCGCTGAAGTCTTCCTCAGAATAGGTTGTGAGTGGACATCAGAGGCTGAGCGAGCAGCGACCGCACTAATAAAATAAAGCTTTATATAGTTTCACCAGGGGCACGACGACAACACCCGTCCACTAAAAGCGTTAGTTTCTCCACTGACTGCTCAGGAAACATTGCCCTACATGTCGTCATCAAAGAGAGGGGACGCCGTTCACGATGACACCCCTAACGCCAGATCAGATCTGGACCTCGTCCCTCGCGCTCTCGTCCTCAGCTATGGCCGCCCCCTCCGTTCTCACACTCTTGACCCTTTGACCTTTGAGAGGAACTGAAGCTCATTAAAGAGCGGAGAAAATGGCGTCAAGGTCGTTCATAAAACACCTTTCATATCTCTGCTCCTACGCTGTTATCACAAATGGATGACGCCGTGCTTCGGTGTGTAGCGCAGTCACTTTAGCTAATAGCATTAGCTTAGCATTAGCAAGTGTGTCCACTCATGAAGCAGCATGTTACTGTAGTTAAAAACAAGCCCCGCCCCCAGAGAGAGCTTACCTGACCTGACTTCTGCAGTGATTCGCCGTACAAACTACAAAAACACGCCATAATCAGACACGAGCGCCCCTGAAAATAGGGGTTTGTCTCTGAAATAGCTGCAATTTTTGCCGTGCATTTCTATTTTTCTGTACCTTCTTCGTTTGAGATCATCTGTAAATTTACTGATACGTTATTGATGCATGTGTGGTTTTCACACCTCCTTTAATTAATCTCATAGGAACTCTGTTAATTTTGCCTAAATTATCATTATTATTGTTATAGATTGCCGATAAAGAGCCAGGAATGATGAAAAAAAGTTTAAATAAACATACTTGTTGAGTGTTTGCCCTTAGATACTCATTGTCGCTGGCTCATCTCTGTATGTTTCCACTGTGCATGTTAGCATGCAGCGCTAACGGCGTCATTAGCACCTCTGCGCCACGACCGTAGCTTTGTTACAACTGTGTCTAAAACACGTTATAACGCTAACACGGTCGTAGCAACATGTCAGAGGCTGCAGCCGTGACTGACTCTAATCATTCATTAGTTTACAGACGCTCCCGTTAGCTTGTTTTGGATGCAGATTAAAAAGTTGTGCGTCTGTTTCTAATGAATTAACGACAAAAAAAAGTGCTTTCAAGTGATGAACAGTCTCGAAAAGTGGAGGACAGTCAACTTGTCTGCACCCTTTGTGTTCCTGCTGTTTTCACCACGTGTTCGTGTGCGTGTCGTGTTTTTATCCGGATGTTAGCGGCTTTGTTGTCGTGGTGACGATGACGGTGACTTTTGTTTCCCACGGTGGTGACATTTATGAACATTTAATAAAGACAGAAAGCCTGCTGCCAGATGAAAACCTTCAATTATCAAGAAATTTAACAAATGAATTGAGTATTTTTCAGCTTGAATCTCCAAAGAAAACAAGAGAATAGAAGATTTTCACCTCACAGCAGAGCGACGTTTCTATTGGCTGTAAAACCACGTTTATTTTTTAATTTATGTCATTTTGTGTTTTTTTTTCTGAGGTGCATAAAGATGGCCGCCCTTTAGTCCGTCCAGTGGTTTGCTTTTAAAACACATGTTCAAGTTTTTCATTGACAACTAACGAACTTTAACTCTATTTGATTGAATTTGACTCTGTTTGAAGTTGAGGCGGCTGCCGTCTTTATGTCCCCTCATTGATTATGAAAGGAATAATTCACCCCCAGAACAATAACAAGTGTTTGCAGTACTCGCCTCCGTGCTCCCAGAAGAAGTTTCCTATCGAAGGGTGTTAAGGAGAGCGACGCGCCTGAAATAGTCTTTGATGGAGGCGGAGCAAAAGAGCAAGAAAAGTTATAAAACTTGCAAAAAACTTTCTGAAACTTGACGTTATTGAAGCCTCTTTTATCCATCATGGACTCTTTTGCTCGGCACCTGGTTTTGCTGCTTGCAGCATTGATCCCATGAATGTTTTTAGAGATAAACGCAGTCATACACACAGTACTTAGGCCTACAGAGAGAGAGACTCCTTCATTTAAACAACAAAAGCATCAGTAAAAGATTCAAAAAATAACAAATAGTGAATGTAAACAGTTAAAACAGATATCAGCTCTATGGCTATAGGCTGTATATGCTAAATGATGCTGCTACAGCGCCACCTATTGGCCATATGGCATCAAATTCGTCACGTCCACTCACACATCATATCCACATATTTCCACCAAATTTCATTCCAATAACTCAAAGTGTTCAGGAGATATGAGGTGTTTTGTGATATAAGCCCCGCCCACAGCTCTTGAGCAAACTTTAAGGGCCAGCTGGAGCAAAACTGTGCGAAACATCCAAACTCTGAAACCTTTTATCCAGCTCACTCCAGAGATGTTCTGCACCAAATCTCGTGACGATTGAGGACAATTTGTGGGAGTTGCAGCAAAAAACCTGAAAATATAACAAATAGCGAATGTAAACAGTTAAAGAGGGTATCAGCTTAAAACTTAAGGCTGTATATGCTAAATGATGCTGCTACAGCGCCACCGATTGGCCGAATGGCACCAAATTGGTCACGTCCACTCACACATCATATCTACACATTTCCACCAAATTTCATTCCAATAACTCAAAGTGTTCAGGAGAAATGAGGTGTATGTTCTGCACCAAATCTCGTGACAATTGAAGACAATTTGTAGGATTTGCGCCAAAAAAACCTAAAAATCATAATGGCGGGAAAATGAGCCTTGCTTATATTGATCGATCCTTAACACCTTTTGATACAAAACCTTTTCTGCAGCGTCTGGAGGTGAGTTTGAGACGCACTGGGGTGAAATGTTCCCTTCCATGTTTGTTTTTTGTGGATTTTCGTGATTAAAACAGAATTTTCCTGAATATAATTAAGTTTGGCTTCTTCATGTGGTCGGTGGTGACGGCCGCAGTAAAGTTGATCTGAATGCTAACCCTGTGTGCGTCCGCGGCGCTCTGCTAGGCCTGAAGACCATCGTGGGCGCTCTGATCCAGTCGGTGAAGAAGCTGGCGGACGTGATGATCCTCACCGTCTTCTGTCTGAGCGTCTTCGCCCTCATCGGCCTGCAGCTCTTCATGGGGAACCTGCGGCAGAAGTGCGTCCGCAGCACGGCCAACTGCGTCAACGGCAGCCTGCCCGCCAACACGTCCTTCTACTGCAACAACAAGACGTGGGCGTCGCTGAAGGACTTCATCAACGAGGAGGGTGAGGATCCGAAACAGCCGAAATAAACACGTTTACAGCCGAAATAAACAAATTTACAACAGAAATAAACACTTTACAACAGAAATAAACATGTTTACAACAGAAATAAACAAATTTACAACAGAAATAAACATGTTTACAGCAAAAATAAACATGTTTAAAACAGAAATAAACACATTTACAACAGAAATAAACAAGTTTACAGCAGAAATAAACAAGTTTACAGCGAAATAAACAAGTTTACAGCAGAAATAAACAAGTTTACAGCTAAAATAAACAAATTTACAGCAGAAATAAACAAGTTTACAACAGAAATAAACATGTTTATAACAGAAATTAACAGTTTACAGCAGAAATAAACATGTTTACATCTTCCCAATCTGCATTTTCCGTATCATAACTCCATGTTTGGTGTTTTTAAACGAACAAAAACGCTGAAAATTGGTTGAAAAATCAGCGATAAATGATTTTAATAGTGGACAAAGCTCCTGCCTCCAATGACAAACATGCTAACGAGGTTAGAGAGGAACACACGGGCTTCTAGTGTGTGTGTGTGTGTGTGTGTGTGTGTGTGTGTGTGTGTGTGTTTATTGACGTGACACACACTGCCACCATGGCATCGTCCAATCCATTTAGGAAACACCAGTCACCGCTGCAACACACACACAGACACACACACACACACACACATCGATAGGAGTGTGATGTGTGTACAGGCAGCTGGAGCTGGGCAGCTTACCAGGAACATAACACACACACACACACACACACACACACACACACACAAAAAGAGGTCATGTGAGGTCAGTTGGTATATGCACTATTTGACATGTCAAGCTTGTTGGGCTGAACATAATATACGTTATGTGGACACACACACACACACACTCACACACACACACACACACACACACACACACACAGACGCGGGTCGAGGTCAGGGTTAAGGAAACACTTAACGCTGCTGTCAGATGAAACCGGAGCCTCACACCGCCTCGCTGCACGTTTGTGTTTTTAAAATCCTGCAGAAACATATGAAATATTTTCTGTTCCTAAAACTGTTTCTCATGCTTTCAGTTTTTATTTTGACTCCTCATATCTGCGCTCAGTCGTCCCGTTATTGTTTAAACGTGCGTGTGTTGCGACCTACAATTATTTGGGAACTGGCGTATTAAATATTTAAATGACAGCACGCTGAAGTAGAGTTATTCTGCTTAGACAGAAGCTGTTCTTTGTGTTTCGTCATAGTTTGATTTTGTTAATATGTCAAATATAATCCTGATTCATGTCGCTCAGTAGAGGTCAGAGTTCAGGAGTGATGTCATTAACGTGCGCGGTGGAGCGTAGGAAACAACAGTGGAGTCACGGTGTGTTTGACGCTGAGGTGCAGGACGGTTTTCTGTCTTGGTGTAAAAACCACGATAACTAAAGAGTGAGGTGAATAAAAGTGGCCAAATGGAAGACACGAAGTCACGTCTGCAACACGTGAAAAGTATCCGTCAAATACTTAATTTACAAGCAGAGATTCATCCACTTTGTCCTCGTTGCATCATGAAAAACCTTTGATATGAATCAGATATATAGATGGATAGATAGTTTATTTCTTTGTAACTTTAGTCAAAAAATCAGAAAATCTTTGTGAAAAATGCTGAAGTGAGCGATGAGAAGAAACGTCATCGTCTCATTAAACTGTGAATAAACTCAAACCTGCAGAAAAATGACAATAAAAAGAACGAGCGGCGCTTTTAATCTGCCTCGTTCTTCAAAAACAGAGTCTTTAAAGTGACGCGGTCCCGCCTGTTAAAGGGTCAAAGGTCAAACTGCCCAAACAAAGTCTCTTTGTAGCTGTTTTGAGTCTCTGTGCAGCTGTTTTGAGTCTCTGTGCAGCTGTTTTGAGTCTCTGTGCAGCTGTTTTAAGTCTCTGTGCAGCTGTTTTAAGTCTCTGTGCAGCTGTTTTGAGTCTCTGTGCAGCTGTTTTGAGTCTCTTTGTAGTTGTTTTAAGTCTCTGTGCAGCTGTTTTGAGTCTCTGTGCAGCTGTTTTGAGTCTCTTTGTAGCTGCTTTGAATCTCTTTGTAGCTGCTTTGAGTCTCTTGCTGGTTGGCACGTGTCTCTTTGTAGCTGTTTTGAGTCTCTTTGGAGCTGTTTTGAATCTCTTTGTAGCTGTTTTGTGTCTTTGCAGCTGTTTTGAGTCTCTTTGTAGCTGTTTTGTGTCTCTTTGTAGTTGTTTTAAATCTCTTTGTAGCTGTTTTGAGTCTCTTTGCAGCTGTTTTGAGTCTCTTTGTAGCTGTTTTGAGTCTCTTTAAAGCTGTTTTGAGTCTCTTTGTAGCTGTTTTTGAGTCTCTTTGCAGCTGTTTTGAGTCTCTTTGTAGCTGTTTTGAGTCTCTTTAAAGCTGTTTTGAGTCTCTTGCTGGTTGGCACGTGTCTCTATGCAGCTTTCTGAGTCTCTTTGAGGCTGTTTTGAGTCTCTTTGGAGCTGTTTTGAGTCTCTTTGGAGCTGTTTTAGTCTCTTTGTAGTTGTTTTGTGTCTCTTTGGAGCTGTTTTAGTCTCTTTGTAGCTGTTTTGAGTCTCTTTGGAGCTGTTTTAGTCTCTTTGTAGCTGTTTTGAGTCTCTTTGGAGCTGTTTTAGTCTCTGTAGCTGTTTTGTGTCTCTTTGTAGCTGTTTTAAATCTCTTTGCTGGTTTCTGCGTCTCTTTGCAGCTGTTTTGTTTCTCTTTGTAGCTGTTTTGTGTCTCTTTGTAGCTGTTTTGTGTCTCTTTGTAGCTGTTTTGAGTCTCTTTGCTGGTTTCTGCGTCTTTTTGCAGCTGTTTTGAGTCTCTTTGCAGCTGTTTTGAGTATCTTTGTAGCTGTTTTGAGTCTCTTTGTAGCTGTTTTGAGTCTCTTTGCAGCTGTTTTGGGTCTCTTTGCAGCTGTTTTGGGTCTTTGCAGCTGTTTTGAGTCTCTTTGCAGCTGTTTTGGGTCTCTTTGTAGCTGTTTTGTGTCTTTGCAGCTGTTTTGAGTCTCTTTGTAGCTGTTTTGTGTCTCTTTGTAGTTGTTTTAAATCTCTTTGCTGGTTTCTGAGTCTCTTTCCAGCTGTTTTGGGTCTCTTTGCAGCTGTTTTGTGTCTTTGCAGCTGTTTTAAGTCTCTTTGCAGCTGTTTTGAGTCTCTTTGCAGCTGTTTTGAGTCTCTTTGCAGCTGTTTTGAGCCTCTTTGCAGCTGTTTTGAGTCTCTTTGCAGCTGTTTTGAGTCTCTTGCTGGTCTGTTCGTGTCTCTTTGAGTGATAGTTTTGAGGGGAGACTCGAGCATCTACCTGAACGACTCCTGAAACTGCAGCTTCCTGTGTGTGCGAGCCCGCGTGTGCAAGCGCCGTCCCACCCGCTGTTCATCTCCACGTTAACAGATTTCCACCTCCACTGAAAGCGACACCCTCTTAAAAACAGCTGAGCTCACATAACCGCTGTCGCTGCCTCCGTCCACTAAACTCCACCGCTGATTAATGTCTGGCCTTCATCACAGAGCACATTAACGGCGTCTCCGTCTATTTCACGTGTCACACCTGCAGATGTTCAGCGTGTAAATGATGTAAACGCACGAGGGGGAGGGGCGTTCAGGCCGTTTGCTGCCTGAAAAGAAATGAAATTAAAGCCACTTTCTCGACGTCCCGCGGAGACAATTTCCCCCGTTTCTGCATCTCTGCGAAATCTTCTCAGACGGGGGGTCGCTCCGAAAAAACTTTATTAAATGTGCGACTGATGTGTTTGGAAAGTTCCAGTTAATAAATGAAGGTAAACCGCTCCTCTCTGCCTCAGCGGCTGACGTCACGTTCAGGCTTCATCCTTTCTTTGAGCTGATGAACAAAAAGAACTTCAGACTCTAGAGGTTTTTGTTGGCGAGCGTGAGCGCGGTCTCCCATGATGCACTGGGTAACAAACGAACGGCTCGCTAAGAAGCTTAAGTGCCTTTTGGTGCGGGTCAGAGCCAAACACACGCACCAAAGAACCCCTTCTGTTTGTCAAAGAGGGAAACTTTGCACGTGAACCGTCACAATAAAGGACAGAAGACTTTGAATTGACTCCAGGTAGGGAATGAGTCCTGACCCCAAGTACCTCGGGATCTTGTTCACGAGTGAGGGGACGATGGAGCGTGAGTTTGGCCGGAGAATCGGAGCAGCGGGGGCGGAGCTGCAGTCGCTCTACCGCACCGTTGTGATGAACAGAGAGCTGAGGAAGCAAAGCTCTGGATCTACCGCTCAGTCCTGGTTCCTACCCTCACCTGTGGTCATGAAAGCTGGGTCAGGACCCAAAGAACCAGGTCCAGGTCCAAGCGTGTGAACTGTGTTTCCTCAGGAGGGGGTCTGGAGTCTCCCTTAGAGAGAGGGGGAGAAGTTCAGCATCCGTGAGGAACTCGGAGTAGAGCCGCTGCTCCTTTGTGTTGAAAGGAGCCAGTTGAGGTGGTTCAGGATCATCTGGTAAGGATGAACCCTGGGCGCCTCCCTAGGGAGGTGTTCCAGGCACGTCCAGCTGGGAGGAGGCCTCGGGGAAGACCCAGGACCAGGTGGAGAGATTAGATCTCCACACTGGCCTGGGAACGCCTCAGGATCCCCCAGTTAGAGCTGGTTAATGTGGCCCGGGAAAGGGAAGTTTGGGGTCCTCTGCTGGAGCTGCTGCGCCCGAGACCTGATCCAGGATCAGAGGCTGAAGATGAGATGAGACTTTGAAATGTTTGTTTGTGTTCGTTCACTGAGCAGAGAACGGTTCTTGCGTAAAGCCCGACTTTAAGGTCACGCTTTGTGATTCAAAGATCCTCTCCGTCACAAGAGATCAGCTTTTCACAATAAAAGCTTCTACTGCTGACGTCACGTTTAACGTACAAGAGGTGACGTTTTTCCCTTTTGCTGTCACGTACTTTACGTCACGCTGTGTCATGTCACGCTGAGTCACGCTGTGTCACGTCACGCTGTGTCACGCTGTGTCAGGCTGTGTCACACTGTGTCACGCTGTGTCACGCTGTGTCACGCTGTGTCATGTCACGCTGAGTCACGCTGTGTCACGTCACGCTGTGTCACACTGTGTCACGCTGTGTCACGTTGCATCACGCTGTGTCACGCTGTGTCACGCTGTGTCACGCTGTGTCACGTCACGCTGTGTCACGCTGTGTCACGTCACGCTGTGTCACGCTGTGTCAGGCTGTGTCACGCTGTGTCACGCTGTGTCACGTCACGCTGTGTCAGGTCACGCTGTGTCACGCTGTGTCACGCTGTGTCACGCTGTGTCACGTCACGCTGTGTCACGTCACGCTGTGTCAGGCTGTGTCACGCTGTGTCACGCTGTGTCAGGCTGTGTCACGCTGTGTCACGCTGTGTCACGTCACGCTGTGTCAGGTCACGCTGTGTCAGGTCACGCTGTGTCACGCTGTGTCACGCTGTGTCACGCTGTGTCACGTCACGCTGTGTCACGTCACGCTGTGTCACGTCACGCTGTGTCACGTCACGCTGTGTCACGTCACGCTGTGTCAGGCTGTGTCAGGCTGTGTCACGCTGTGTCACGCTGTGTCACGTCACGCTGTGTCAGGCTGTGTCACGCTGTGTCACGCTGTGTCACGCTGTGTCACGTCACGCTGTGTCACGTCACGCTGTGTCACGTCACGCTGTGTCACGCTGTGTCACGCTGTGTCACGCTGTGTCACTTCACGCTGCGTCACGCTGTGTCACGCTGTGTCACGCTGTGTCACGCTCAAAAGCATCTTTAAACGCTTCCTTTTAAACCTCGTTTTCACGCATTTATCCGTCATCTCCATCGGTTAAATGGAACGTCATGGAGCGAGCACCCGTCTTTGCTTTAACGACATAAACGCTGCGTCCTTTAACCACAAATCGAACTTCAGGAGCGCTTGTTTTCTTCCTGCAGACGTGCATTAAAAGCTCTCGATGCTCGTGTGCATCTGAAGCACCTGCAGTTAGTGACCTAATGTACTTGGAGACGTTCCCGGCTGCCGTCACACTTAAGTGTGGGATAAATGCTCAGCGAGCGGCGGTTTCCTGTAATGGTTTTGTTTTTATGAGTTTATTGATCGTGCGGTGTCGGAGCACGGGGAGGGTTACCTGAACGCACCTTCATTTGGATAAAGATTATGGAGTTATTGGTGGAAGAGAGGGAAGAGGAAATGGTTTTATGCGTCTTCTCCTGTCATCAAATCCAACGGTTGTTTAACTTGAGCTCCTTTTTGTCTGTTTGTTTTGTTTGTTTGCTTCAATCAGAATCTAAAGTGGACTTTTCTTTTCTTTCTCTAGACAACTTCTACAAAGTGGAGGGAGCCAAGGACGCCTTAATCTGTGGGAACAGCAGCGACGCAGGGTGAGTGGACGCCGGTGGAGGTGTGGACCGATGAGCTGCACGCGCCTCCAGGCTGAGGGCGGAGCTTGTTGGGAGGATGCGTGAGTGTTTGAGGCTGAAGTGTGTCGCAGTTCTGAGCTGTTTGTGACGAGGAGGCGCTGGTGACGCTGCAGGCGCTTGGTTGTCGCTCTGCAGAAACAGTAGCCTCCTGATGTTGTGCGACATGTTTCTGCACGATCGGGTTGTTGCAGCAATGGTGGCGGTGAGGGGGAGTTGGTCACGCGTCACACCCAGGTTCCTTGCAGTGTTTGTGGGGGCTGCAGCGGAGTTGTTAAGGATGATGGTAAGGTCTTGGTTTGGAGAGATCCGTTCTGGTGCGAGTGTGTCCCACTGAGGAAAAGAGAGAGTAAGGGCGCACTCCCACTGTTCCTCCGTACCGAACGTTTCACGGCTAAAGTCTGGTTCCTTTGACCAGTGGGAGTGCAACTGTACCGCGTCTAGGAGCGGCACGCTGGCCGTCCACGGCCCGTTTGGGAGAGGTGGACGTTTGCACGTGTACGAGCACGAGGCCTACGGCGGTTCTGAGGTCATTTCCTGTGCGCCTGTTGGGACGTAGAAAAAAGAAGGAGGGACCATGCGCGGACATTTCAAACAATGGCGGTGAAAGGTTCACGTTGGTGTGATGCGGAGGTGGAGTGTTTACTGCAGATTTGGTCGATGAACAAAAACAGTCGGCTCTGGTTTCGTGCGTCCTCCGGCGTAAAGACCGGCCCCTCTGAACCGTCGTTAACCGCACCGACGTTCAGGCTTCCTTTCCTCTGAGTCGGTGTAAAAACCGCGGCAGCTGTTGGGAAACGTAAACAGACCGGAGAGGAAAACAGATTGGATCTCAGACAGAAAGCAAATAAAGAGCAGGTTGAGTCTCCAGGCGTGTAAACATGTTTGTCCTCAGAGGCAGAAGTGCTCTGGAACAAACAGACTTCCTCTCGCTTCCACTCCCGTCTGTGTTTGTGCGAAGACGTCACTGCGTCTCGTCTCATCGTCTCGTCTCATCGTCTCGTCTCATCGTCTGTTTGCATCATGCGCTGCCGTGTTGTGTGACATGTCAGGGAGGATCGTTTCTGTGCTGACTGTGCCTGAACGCCGCCTGACACTGACTGACGCAGCCACGACAGCACCGTGTGTGTGTGTGTGTGTGTGTGTGTGTGGGCGGGAGAGAGCAAGACAACGCCACCCGGCTCACAGCGGCGGCACCTTTTTGGGGAAAAAAAACAAACGTCGAGTTAGCCTGGAGCTAGCCGAGCGTGCCGTGTGAAACCTATCCGCGGATGCAACGCGCAGCGCGGGCACGCTAACGCTAACGGACGAGTGATGCGTCAGGAAAGCAACTGACGCGTGGGCCGGTGAAGGAAACACGCTACAGGGAGAGACAGGCGAAGAGGAGGGTCAGAAGAGGTGAAGCAGAAAGGAGGATGGGCGAAAGGAAGGGAGGATAAATGAGCGGATGGACAGAGGCGTATTAGAGGAGACAGGAGGAGGAGAGGGGAAGCAGAAGGATGGGACCGTGGAGCGAGGGCATGAGGGTGGAGCAGATAACGCAGAGGGGCGAGACAGATGGGGCGGTGGAGGATCGCACAATCGCTACGGAGAGAGCGAAAGGGTGCAAAGAAAGTATGGAAATGAAGGGAAGTGAGGAAGAAAGGAGGGGTAGAAGGAGAGAGAGAATGGACGGAGAGGTGAAAACCAGGTCATTGTAAAGTACAAGGAGGGGAAAGAAAGCTATGAAAGGAAAATTAAAGATATACGTCTTATATGACTTCATTATTAATGTTTCTATCGACTGACGTGAATGAAACAATGTCATGAAAGACGGAAAAACGGGTTCTAGAAAGTCTGAAGGAGGTAAAGAGTTCCCCGTGTCTAAAACGGCGTCTGCAGAGGAGCCGCATGTGTTCAACGCAGATGCTGTAATTCCACCGTTTCTGTTTAATAAACTGTACATTTGCATCGTATTCCTGCAAAACTCAGTCCTTTATCTGCTCTTCGAACTCACAACAACACGTTCGCTGCCCGTCGTTCGTCAGGGGCGACGACGTGGATCGACCTGGACGTTCGAGATGGAGAGAGAGAGAGAGAGAGAGAGAGAGAGAGATAGAGAGAGAGAGAGAGAGAGAGAGAGAGAGAGCGAGAGAGAGAGAGAGAGAGAGAGAGAGAGAGAGAGAGAGAGAGAGAGATGACAGTGATGTTGATGTTTGCATCCTGTGTTGAAGCTGCTCACGCATGATGCTGATTCGCCGCGCCCGAGGGCAAAGGTCACTGAGCTAACCCACTCTGACACACACACACACACACACACACACACACACACACACACACACACACACACTGGCGTACTCATACAACCAGCTGCACACACACGATCACTTCCCCCGGACCAGGATCTGTTTTGGGTCAACATCATCTCTTCTGAACCTTTGTTATTATTATAATTATTATTTAAAGGAGACAAACGGACTTTGAATTCTGCAGATATCACGTTATTATGCAGTCGTGTTGTCATGAACTGGGGCCCGCATGCAGACACGGGAACAGAGTCAGGTTCAAACGAGTCTTTAATGAAGTGGCAAAGTACAAAAGAGTCCAGGTAACGGGGGGAAAGGAGTGAGGTCCAGGTGAAGGTGAAGCTCTCCAGTGACGGGGGAAGAAACAAATTAGGCGATCACGGGGGTTAGGCAAGCACACGGGATGCAGACCGGGGAACAGGATCACGGGAAACAATGAACGCCGACAACGTGGAACAAACTGCCTGTGGATGTTCTCATGTGTCCAGGTCGTCGTTATCACCAAAGCAACTTCAGTCCAAAGCAACTGGACTTGGTTATTTCTCTAGGAAGAAGTTTCACCTCTCATCCAAGAGGCTTCATCAGTTCATGTACGCATCTGACCAGGACCAGGACCAGGACCAGGACCAGGACCAGGCTGGGACTGGACCAACTAACTGGTCCAAGTCCAGTTGCTTTTGACTGAATTTGCTTTGGGGATGGAACAAACTAACTTTCCGTTAACGCACAAAATGGAGCCAACGGACGAAACACAATATCACGTAGATGATGAGACGATCTGGCGCCAGACGTGTCCAACATCCGGCTTCCTATACTGCAGGGGAGGTGATTAGTGGATTAGGCTTCAGGTGGTCCAGAACCACGGCTCCAGTCTCGAGACAGACACAAATAGAGAGGGAAGACACATACAGGGAAACACAGACAGGGGGAGACAAAACACACGCACAAAAGGAAAAGGGAAGGGCTGCCAGGATGGGATCCTGACACGTGTTCTGTTCATTCACTCTGACTGCGGACGAGTAACGTAAAGACAAACATTTGGTGCGGTTTGGACAATGTTTGTTAAAGTTATAGGGACTTCCTGTTTCATGGCGAGAAGCACAAAATGGCCACCATGCCATTACGCAACATGCACAGAACATGCTGTATGTTTCCATACTTGCCCAGAACCCACAATGGAAATTCATCCTGTCAATAGGGGGCGCTCTCACTGCGAGTCCATATTGAGATGCAGGTGTGTTCAGGACACGACTCTCGTCCTTCATTATAAATTTGGTGCAGATTCGACAATGAACGCTTAAGTTACAGTGACTTCCTGTTTAAAGGCAAAAGGCCAAACTTTGACGCCATGCCACGGCGCCACGGAGCAAAAAATAAAAAAGTGCCAAGTATCATTTTATCCGACATGTCTTTAGACGATCCTGGATGATTTTGAAGTTGATCGTGTTAAATCCGGAGGAGTTTGTTAAAGTACGACACGTGCAAAAGTGCCCACAAAATGGCCACAAAATGGCCACAAAATTCAAAATGGCCGACTTCCTGTTTTGTGTTGAGTCAATTGGCCACGCCCATTTTTGAAAATAGGGAACTATTTTATAAATAGAAACATCTGTGAAGTTTGGGTAGTTTTGAATACGATAAAGTTTTCAAAAAAGGCAGCTTTAACATATTGCAAAAGTGCCACAAAATGGCCACCAAATTCAAAATGGCCGACTTCCTTTTGACTTAAGCACATCGCTCCAAGAGGATTTTTTGTACGTCTTGATGAGTAATATAATAATAATAGTATATATCTACTGGTTTTCATTGATTTTTACCAATCTGAGCTCTTTTCTAGCGGGTGCTAGCGCGTCAATTAGCCCCGCCCCTTTCTGAAAATACAGAATACATTTTTTTTTGACCATCCGTGAAGTTTGGGTAGCTGTTGAATACGATAAAGCTTCAAAAAGGCGACTAATTAAAGAATGAAGGTCCGTCCCGACGACTTCGTAGGAGCTAGCTAGCTTTAGCTTTAATGGTTCCACAGTGAAATAACGGTCGTTTCTGAGAGATGGTTGTGATGAAGTGCAGTTTTCCAGCTCCATCTCTTTTCCCTCTGATCGGTTTCAAACGTCCAAAGTGAAGCGAGGAGCTGCCGACCTGCTGAGAGGAAACTCGCTCGCCGACTGAATGTTGTTCAGTCGCTCTGCAGCGCGGCGAGCCAATCGGCTGCTCCTGAAACGCCGTTAATGAGTCCGACAGCGAGCGCTGAGAATGCAAAACACTCTATGTAGATGCGTTTATACAGGAGGTAACATGAGCCGTGTGTGTGTGTGTGTGTGTGTGCGTGTGTGTGTGTGTGACCCCGGACATGCCTGCCACATGCCAACCACGCAGCGAGCACGCAGAGACGATGGGGAATGACAGCCGGCCCGCGGGGCTGCCGCTAATTAGCGTCCGTCGTTAGGGGCTTTGCTACGCGGGCTCGTCGGCGCACGGCATGTGACCCCACGAGGTCACCGGCAGGAAGTGGTCGTCCGCGCTGAGAGGAAGTGATGGCGTGAGGCCGGAGGGACCCAGAGGGCTGATTTACCAGGACGCCGTCCAAACGGTCCCCCCGGGTTCTTCCTCTTCCCTCGCCGCGCCGCGCTCACCGCGCTCTCCCAGCATCAGATCCCCGTCCGCAGCCGTCGTTTCATGGTTTATTCTTTTGGTTTCACATTAATGAGTCGTTTTGTTCCACTCTCAGAAAATCTGAACAAATATGAACAAATAAAAATATGAACGCCAATAATTTACTGCTGAATCAACAAAATCTGGTTTTTGAAGACGGGTCCAAAGAAACTCTTTTATCCTGTTTTCAGATTAAAAACAATTATTTTATTCAGTAATAAATAAAAAATGACACAAACATGCAGGAGAGATTTAAATAAGACAGAAAACTAAAAATTAAATAAATAAAAATATTAGAATAATTGAATATATCTAAGAAATAAAGATTAAAACATAATTAGTTAATTCAGAAATGAATAAAAAATGATAAACACATGCAGGAGAAATATAAATAAGATAAAAAAACAAAAATTTATTAAATAAAAAAAAAAATATTTGGATATATTTAAAAAATAAATATTAAAAAACAATCAATTAATTTACAAAAATATAAATTAAAAATGACTTACACATGCAGGAGAGATATAAATAAGCATAAAAAACTAAAATTAAATAAATAAATATATTAAAAAAATTAGATATATCTAAAAAATAATCAATTAATTTATAAAAATATTTTTAAAAAATGACAGACGCATGCAAACATATATGGATGTGTGTAGAATATTTAAATAAATAACTGGATAGAAAAAACTAAACATATACATAAAGACATGTGTGAATAATAATAAAAAATAAGATTAAAACAAGACGACTAAAGGTGACGGTTAAGTTTAGTCACTAAAGGAGATGGTTGATTAAATTCTCACGCTCTTTGTGTTTTCACCAACTCTAACTTTCAAACGTGTGATAAACAAAGCCTGCAAAACACACACACACACACACACACACACACACACACACACACACACACACACACACACACACACACACACACACACACTCTCCGAACCTTTATCGGTCTCATAATGTGACATGAAAACACAGAAGCGACTTAACAAAAAACACAAAGGTGGAGGTGCGTCTTCAATCATCATTGCCCCAGCTTCCTCTCTCTCACACACACACACACACACACACACACACACACACACACACACACACACACACACACACACACACTCCGCTGTCATCGCAGCAGTTAGGGAGAAATATGGCTGCGGCCGACTCTGGGGAAATGGCCGCCGAGGGGGTTGATTTTCCTGGAAAACACTGCGTCACATCGCAGATATTCATCATTCCATTAGCCTAGCATTCACCGCCGGTGGTAGCCACGCTGGTGCACGACCCAGTGTGTGTGTGTGTGTGTGTGTGTGTGTGTGTGTGTGTGTGTGTGTGTGTTTGTTCCATTACATTAGTTTGCCGTTCACCTTGTCTGTTTCCAGTGCATTTCCTGCTCCGTTTGTGTCTGCACGCTCCGTTTCCTCTGCTGCCGGTCGCCGCCATGTTGATGCAACTCTGACTGTGTGTGTGTGTGTGTGTGCGTGTGTGTGTGTGTGTGTGTTTAACTTTAAATGTGCATGTGCCATAAAGGTCTCAGCCCTCCCTTCTGTTATAAATGGTTAAAACATTATGTTAAAAGCTGCACGGATCAATACCTGTACGACAATACTGCAAAGATTTTTCAAAGTGGGGTCGATTTTGTGTGTGTGTGTGTGTGTGTGTGTGTGTGTGTGTGTGTGTGTGTGTGTGTGTGTGTGTGTGTGTGTGTGTGTGTGTGTGTGTGTGTGTGTGTGTGTGTGTGTGTGTGTGTGTGTGTGTGTGTGTGTGTGTGTGTGTGTGTGTGTGTGTGTGTGTGTGTGTGTGTGTGTGTGTGTGTGTGTGTGTGCGCGGCTGTGTGTGTTTAGTTTGAGTTATAAGCTCTCCGGGAGACTGTGAATGTGACATCTGTCCGATGTTCAGCCAAAAACACAAAAGACACAAGTGTGTGAAGCACCCAGAGAGCGTGCGTAGAAAGGTGATGGTTAAGTTTAGTCACTCAGGGCGCCCTCCCACTGTGCCTCCGTCCCGTGCCCCGTGCTTTAGGGTCCTTGTCCCCCCCTCCAGGCCCGTTTGTACTCACACTACCTGGGCCTCGGAGAATGCTTCTTGCTGCCTATACGTCATCACGCCGTAACACGTCACACGCATTGATGACGTCATGGCGATGCGTGGCTTTGTTTCCAGATCTTTCCATAGACCTCGGAGTTTTTGTGCGTCTTGTCGACTGTTTTTGAATCTTTTCATCGACCAAATCTGCAGTAAACACTCCACCTCCGCATCACACCAACGTGAACCTTTCACCGCCATTGTTTGAAATGTCCGCGCATGGTCCCTCCTTCTTTTTTCTACGTCCCAACAGGCGCACAGGAAATGACCTCAGAACCGCCGTAGGCCTCGTGCTCGTACACGTGCGCACGCTCGTGCTCGTACACGTGCAAACGTGCTTTACTAAAGCCCACCTCTCCCAAACGGGCCGTGGACGGCAAGCGTGCCGCTCCTAGACGTGGTACGGTTGCACTCACACTGGTCAAAGGAACCAGACTTTAGCCGTGACACGTGCTGGGGCACGGTACGGAGGCACAGTGGGAGTGCGCCTTAAGGAGACGGTTAAGTTTAGTCTCTAAAGGAGACGGTTAAGTTTAGTGTAAATGTGACGGTTAAGTGTAGTCTCTAAAGGTGACGGTTAAGTCCAGATGACGGTGGTTCGTCTTGGTTCTTCCAGGACTTGAACGCCGTGTTTTCGGACCCCTCTCCCTGCCTGGAGATCAGTGTCTCCTGATTTGAATCCAGGAAATAGACACGAAAGTTTGTGCGTTCGATATCAAACGAACCGCGACCGAGAAAACATTTTAATAACGGTTTGTTGACGGAGAGAAGCGGAGGAAGAGTCAGAGTCAGTGATGAGAACGGCCGAACTGGAAGGACGGGAGAACTTAATCGACCCCGCGGTGGAATCAGGTCACTGCGGCGGCAGAGACTCAGACAACAGCAGGAGGAAACCTGCTGTGGTGACACACAGCTGCTCCAACGTCTAAAGACACTTTTCCCTCCTGAGAAAAAGACAAACGGACGAAAGGAAACCTGCGCCGATGAACTCGCCGTCGTCACGGGAACGAAGCGCTCGGAGGGAAATCATCAGAGTCGACACTCTGACCTTCTCTTCCTGCCTACGTCCAACTCCCTCAGACGGGATAATGTCGACCATCTTGATCATGACCCCCCTCTGTATGTCATCTGTGCCTCCCACCACACACACACACACACACACACACACACACACACACACACACACACACACACACACACACACACACTGAATCATGGGTAACCAGAGGACAAATTAGAAAAGCGAGCAGCTCTGTTTACTCAGGAAATCTGATTTAGCGTCTGAGTTTTTTTAAACCATTAGTTGATTTAATTCAGACGGAGAAACTCAAAACCTTGAGTGGCTTCAAATCTGTTCGTTATTTCATCTAAAAACACCCAAAAAATGTCGTTTCACATCCTGACTTTTCTATATTTCAACCTCCACCGCGACACGTTTGCATATTACCTCTCTGCACGCCGCTCTTTCACGCTCTGCACAGTGACACTGTGACTTTAATTTTAACAAAACATAAAGTTGTTAGGAACCAAAACATACAAGAAGAATCGGATCACACAGAAACACGACTACGTAGAAACATAAAACATTTAAACATGGATCCAAAAACAATCACAGAGATGAAAAATGACAAAAATTAGATCCAAACCACTAAATATAGAAGCAAAATGACTAAAATTAGATCCAAAAGCACTAAATATAGAAGCAAAATGACTAAAATTAGATCCAAAACCACTAAATATAGAAGCAAAATGACTAAAATAAGATCCAAAACCACTAAATATAGAAGCAAAATGACTAAAATTAGATCCAAAACCACTAAATATAGAAGCAAAATGACTAAAATTAGATCCAAAACCACTAAATATAGAAGCAAAATGACTAAAATTAGATCCAAAACCACTAAATATAGAAGCAAAATGACTAAAATTAGATCCAAAACCACTAAATATAGAAGCAAAATGACTAAAATTAGATCCAAAATCCAAAACTTTGCTCCTGTAATCCAAAAATACAGGAGCAAAGTTAATAAAAATAAATTCAATACCACTAAAAATGCCAAAAAAGGGCATGTATGTGACGTTGGGGGGGGGGGGGGGGGTACATCCACTGAAGTAGCAACATTAGCTCCTCCGCGCGGGAGCTTGGCTAACTGAACACGTTAGTAACTAAAGGGAGTGAAGAGCAGCAACGTCTCTGATTTAAACTGATGTTCAACACACTCCCACGCTCACAGACTGGAAACCACCGACCCTCACGGCCCCAATCCTCCGCTGCTCCACATTAGCATTAGCATACAGTGTCTGTGTCATAGATAGCAGGCTGGATTCAAGTCATTGTGCAAGTGCAGCCATATATTAGCATAACAGAGCTAATGCTAACACGGTGTGTTCCTAAACCATCTTAACTTATGGAAACACCACCACACGAATGACCCCAGTCCAAGTCTGGCCAGATGACGGAGTTAGCATGCTAATGAGGCTAATCCTGACAACTAGCCTCTAAGGAGAAGTGAGGGCCAGAGGCTAGCTGTCACTCAGGAGGAACTTAACCGTCACCTTTTGTTGGCTAAAACTGGTCATGTAACGGTCGTTTTGGTGCCTAAATCTAGTCCGTCAGTGTCTTGGGTTCGACGTTCACTTGTGCGGAACTTTTGAACCTGTTGAGAAGACGATGCACAGTTTAATTCCCATGTCCCCGGGAGTTTAGTTCCAGGAGGTCATGTCAACATCTGGTTGGCACCGCTGCACCTCCTGCCCTCTGGTGACGTTTCGTGTCCACGTGAACCCGGACTGTGATTCTTTGCCTGCTGCTCAGCTGACGACACACTTGATCCCAGTGCCGATCCTCGCGGGTGGGTGGGTCCTCAGAGCGGCGGCACCATGTAGTTTCGCGTGCTGTGCCACCAGACGCTTGATGGCGAGCTTCCGTTCTAGGTCTAGCTTCAGGAGGGAGGTGCTAGAGCTCCTTCTTTGGCGTCTGTGAGTCTTCTCCTTCCCATGGACCGGTTTTACTTTTGCTCCCCCGACAAAAGACGGGCAAAATGACCCGCGTAACAAACCTGAGCTATTAGTGTGTTTAATTCTGCCAGTCAGATCATAATGTGTCTGACAAACGCACTTCCATTACATCCCTTTATTATTCATCACATGACGTCTCTAGGGCCAAAGATAATTGCTGACACTGTTGCGTGCGTGTGCCGGTGCGTGTCATTTGCGTTCAGCTCTTTGTTTCCACAAAAACAACGAGGAATCCCAGCTCTTCAAATGCACAGTAAAGAAAGTAAAGACCAGAAAAGAGACAACAAACAACTCTGAGATGTGAATCTGCGAAGACACAAAGAGAAGAAGAGCGCGGAAGGAAAGACAGTGAGAGTGGAGAGAGTTCACTGGTGTCTCAAGTTTCTCTGAAGGGAGAATATCGATCGGCAGTGGGACGGACGGACGGATCCAGAGCTGATCTCAAACCCACGTCCCCGGTCGACAGTGGTCTCCTCTGTCCCCGACGCCCCCTCAGGCTCTATTTCTGTAGCGTCACACTCCCCTCCTGCTATAAATCATTTGGACGCAGCTGGTGAAATGAACATGACTTAGCACTCTGCGCTATTCTCCAGGAATGCCAACAAGTGTCTGAATCAAAGCCGGCACAGCTTCTTCCCATTCCAGCACACATAGCTAAGTAATGAGCCACTCGAGAACTCCTTTCACAGGGGTTTTACAAGAGCCGGGAGCAGTTGTCAGGTTGCTCTTCTCCTTCAACATGAATGTAGAGCAGCAAGGCCGTGCGCTGGAACCAGTGCTCAGGGAGTAAACAGAACCCCTCCGTTACAAACTACGACAAAGTCTGAAGGAACAACAATCTTTAGGCCTTATAGTTGTGTTCACAAGTGACTGAGAGAGAGATGAGGTTGGCAGTTCGATCCCCAGCTCCTCCCGTCAGTATGGCGTGTGTGTGTGTGTCCTTTGGCAGGACGCTCACACGCACATTTCTCCGGATGGTCAGGCCAGAGTCTCGTACTGTAGCTCTGTGTCGTTGATGTGTGAATGAGGGGGAATCGTAAAGCACTTTGGATCAATGCAGCCAATTATCCAAACCATTATTAGTCTGATGGACTCTTCTGGTAAAGTGTCCTCTAGGGTGCCCTTCTCATAGGCTGCCTTTCTGATAAGGTGTCCACTAGGGCGCCCTTCTGTTAAGGTGCCATCTAGGGTGCCCTTCGGATAAGGTGACCTGTGGGGTGCCCATCTGATAAGGTGCCTTGTAGGGTGCCCTTCTGATAAGGTGCCCTCTAGGGTACCCGTCTGATAAGGTGCCCTGTAGGGTGCCCATCTGATAAGGTGCCCGTCTGATAAGGTGCCCTCTAAGGTGCCCGTCTGATAGGGTGCCCTCTAAGGTGCCCATCTGATAAGGTGTAGGTCTGATAAGGTGCCCTCTAATGTGCCGTCTGATAGGGTGCCCTGTAGGGTTCCCGTCTGATAAGCTGCCCTGTAGGGTGCCCATCTGACAAGTAGCCCGTCCGAGAAGGTGCCATCTAGGGTCCCCCTCTGATAAGGTGCCCTCTAAGGTCCCCGTCTGATAAGGTGCCCTGTAGGGTGCCCATCTGAGGAGGTGTCCTGTGGGGTGCCCGTCTGAGAAGGTGCCCTCTAAGGTGCCAATCTGTTAAGG
>NC_139846.1:25205355-25212855 GCF_963691815.1 Echiichthys vipera | reverse complement strand
GATTGATGTAAGACCTGAATCATGGTTGCCTGGGAGCTGTCCTTGGATCATGGTGACACCTGGATTGCGGTGGCTGTTGTAGAAGTCTGAGAGGTTCCTTTGGATTGTGGTAAAGCCCTGATGTGGTTGCCTTTGTAGAAAAGTCTGAGAGATTTCCTTGGATCGTGGAAGGACCTTGATTGTGGTTGCTGTCCTGGAGGTCTGAGAGGTGTCCTTGGATCGTGGAAGCAACTGGATGGTGGTTGATGTTGTGAAAGTCTGAGAGGGTTCCTTGGATCGTGGTAGAACTTTGATCGTGCTGCTGAGCCAGGGCACTGGGAGACAGAAGAAGGTTTCGGGAGAGCTGAACATTTATTGACACTTATTAGCGGAGGATCAGTTTAGCGTTGTGTCGTGTCCCAACCCTGAAGGTTCCTGTCTCTCTGAAGGAGGACTTCAACTCATGCTGGACACACAAGTGGTTGCTGTGTGGTTTCGTGGATCCTTTCCAGTCGTTGAATAAACCTTCTCTAACTGTATTTAGTCACAGTGTGAATATTCATCATTCACACATTTCAAAGAACAATATTGTAGTTTTCTTCTACTTTGGTTCGTTTGATCTGACGCATGTTTCTTCCCCCAGGCTGCGGCGCAGAAACTTCTGGACTCAGACTCGATAATGTCGCCAGAACTCTCCCCGTTCGGCCTGCCGTTGGACATCATGGAGGAGCGGAGGCGGAGCCAGGCGCTGGTGGGCGTGGCCGAAGTCGAGCTGAACCTATCGGAGGAAAAGCTGCTGCAGGTGGACCTGACGGACGGGGGGAAGGTAAGGGAAGAAGAACACTCTTTGTTTAGTTTTAAACGGGTCACAGTAACACTTTCTCCGTGCTCCTCCAGCCCCTCCACCCTCTCCTCGCTCGCTCCTTCTCCACGAGGACGCGGCGGAGCAGTCAGGTCTCCTCCATCTTCAACTTCCGTCTGAGGAGCCGGGGGTCGGAGGGGGAGATGGCCGACGACGAGTACAGCGTCCCGGGGGACGTGGTGGAGGGCGTCGGGGGTCGAACCTACAGCGGCGGCACCTTCAGTGGCATCCTGCCCCACCCGTGGCCCAAACGACGGCCGAGCACGTACAGCAACGCCAGCAGGAACTCCCAGGTGACGCATCACAGCGTCTGTACGGGCGTCGAGGCCGGGTTCCTGTATGTCAGCACATTATGTTCATAATTCAGATCAGACATGATAATAATATTTATCATGAAGTCAAAATTATGGATTTAAATTATAAGATTAATGTCGAAAATACAAGATAATAATTATGAGATATAAAGTAAAAATAATAACATTATATTATTAGATGAAACGTTTAAAATACCAGATAAAATATGAGATTTAAATTATGATAAATAAAGTAAAAACTATAAGATAAAATGTAGATTATGGGATAAAAAGTCAAAAATATGATGTAAAAATGATAAGAGATATAGTGTAAATATTCTAAGATATAAACCCAAAATTATGATATAAAAAGTTGAAAATAAAAGATAAAAATTATAAAATATTAAGTAAAAATAATAATGTTGTATTATTGGATGAAACGTCTAAAATACCAGATAAAAATATGAGATAAAAAGTCAGAAATATGAGATAAAAAGTCAGAAATATGAGATAAAAAGTCAAAAATATGAGATAAAAAGTCAAAATAATAATAATAAACTATTAGATGAAACGTCTAAAATGCCAGATAATATGAGATAAAAAGTCAGAAATATGATTTAAAACTTATAAGATATAAGACAAAATTATGAGATGAAAAGTCAAAAATACAAAATAAAAAATAATGAGATATAAAGTAAAAATTATATGATAAAATTATCATTTTAAACATCTAAAATACCAGATAAAAATACGAGATAAAAAAACATGATGATAGAATATGAGATAGAAATTATAAAATATTAAGTAAAAATAATAATAATAAACTATTAGATGAAACGTCTAAAATACCAGATAAAATATGATTTAAAAATTAAAATATATCAAGTAAAAATGACAAGATATAAAGTCAAAATTATAAGAATAAATTTTGAGATAAAAAGTTGAAAATATGAGATAAAAATTGATATATTAAGTAAAAATTATGAGATGAAAAGTAAAAAAAAATATAAGATTATTATTATTAGATGAAACGTTAAAAATACTGATAAAACTATGAGATATAAAGTTGAAATTATAAGATAAAAAGTATGATATAAAAAGTCATTTTGTGAGACTGACTCAGTGAAAACCTCTCGTTTCCTTTAATTCTGTTAAATTCAACTTTATTTAAACATAACAAACGTTTCTCTGACGACGACCTGAGAAATGTTCTTTCACCTTCCACCGCGTCCCCCAGTTACCTGCAGACCTCAGTCAGTGTGTGTGTGTGTGTGTGTGTGTGTGTGTGTGTGTGTGTGTGTGTGTACGTGTGTGTGTGTGTGTGTGTGTGTGTGTGTGTGTGTGTGTGTGTGTGTGTGTGTGTGTGTGTGTGTGTGTGTGTGTGTGTGTGTGTGTGTGTGTTCGTGTGTGTGTGTGTGTGTGTGTGTGTTACAGTGATGACAGTTTGCACCCATTAACGAGGGCTTACTGCATTTATTTTATTCCCCATCGTAGATCTTTACTCACAGGTGCTAACTTCGTGTGTGTGTGTGTGTGTGTGTGTGTGTGTGTGTGTGTGTGTGTGTGTGTGTGTCTGTGCCTGTGTGTGTGTGTGTGTGTGTGTGTGTGTGTGTTTCCAGGTATTTTATCCGACTCTCAACATCAACGGGAAACTGTTTGTTTCCATGGACCAGAACGGGGTTTCCCCGCCACCGCTGCAGGGGCAACTGCCTGCCTGCACCATGGAGAAGGTCAAGGAGGAGAGCGTGAGTAGTGTGTGCGTGTGTGTGTGCGTGTGTGTGTGTGTGTGTGCGTGTGCGTGTGCGTCAGAGTGGAAACAATGGTGGAGACGGCAACCATTCAACACTCAGACATGTGAATTATGAATCAGCACTTTGCATAACTCCACTCTGATATCATGGGCTAAACACACACTCACACACACACACACACACACACACACACACACACACACACACACACACACACACACACACACACACACACACACTCATATCTACCATCTCAGATAACAACACTGTGGTATTCCCTCCATCTGTACACACATAACATCACTGCTGTGGCATCAGGGACATACCAGCACTGAGGTGTCCTTCCTTCACACACACACACACACACACACACACACACACACACACACACACACACACACACACACACACACACACACACACACACACACACACACACACACACGCACACACACACACACACCAAAGCTGCAGCTGGTATCGGACCGTTTCCAGAATTCTCCACATTCGCAGACGCTCCATCGCTGAAATGTTTGTTTTATATTTTATTTTTAATAATTTCAGTTTCTTTAAAGTTCAGTTTAATTTGATTTTTAGTGACAAATCAAAACAGAAGATTTCTCCGGACACTTTTCATATAAATAGTTTTAATAACCAGTAAAAATGTAAGAACTTATGAGCACAGTTCAGAGAAAATTACCTGAATAAATAAAATTATTACAGGATTAAATTCATATTTGCAGATGAAGATCATGTGAAAAGATATTAAATGTTACATTTAATTTATTTATATTTCTTTATTGTTCTTGTCCCATATTGTTCCACGTTTGCTCTTATGTTTTGCATTGCATTTAATATTATGACCATAATTTTTATATTTGTAAGTTTCTACTTACCCAGTTCTGCCGCCTTTATATCTATTTATAACTTAATATATATATCAATAAAGTAATTTTAAATATGTAAATTACCGTATCTTTTTATATTTGTCCGCACTAAATAATGAATAAAGGGGGAAAAATAGCAAAAAAACACAGTAAATTCTCAATGAGCAGCATAATTAAGTCTTTAATGTCCTAAAACTTACTTTTTACCCCTTTAATTTTATTCATAGGAGGTAGGACTTTGTTATATCAATATATACTTATGTATATAATCAATTATTGTAATGTCAAACATGTAAATTACCGTATATTTTGATATTTGTATGCACTAAATTATGAATAAAGGAAAAACAAATACAGTAAATTCTCAATGAGCAGCATAATTCAGTCTTTAATGTCCAAAAACTTACTTTTTACCCCTTTAATTTTATTTACAGGAGGTAGGACTTTGTTATATAAATATATACTTATGTATAATCAATAAATGTAATGTCAAACATGTAAATTACTGTATATTTTTTATATTTGTATGCAGTAAAAATAGCAAAAAAACACAGTAAATTCTCAAAAAACAGAATAATTCAGTCTTTAATGTCCAAAAACTTACTTTTTACCTCCTATAACTTTATTTATAAGGGGTGAGACTTTATTACATAAATATATATATGTATATATAATCAATTATTGTAATGTCAAACATGTAAATTACTGTATATTTTGATATTTGTATGCAGTAAATAATGAATAAAGGGAAAACAAATACAGTAAATTCTCAAAAAACAGCATAATTAAATATTTAATGCCCAAAAACGTACTTTTTACCCCCTATAACTTTATTTATAGGGGGTAAAACTTTGTTATATAAATATATTTATATGTATAATCAATAAATGTAATGTCAAACATGTAAATTACCACATCTTTATTATATTTGTATGCACTAAATTATGAATAAAGGAAAAACAAGAACAGCATAATTCAGTCTTTAATGTCCAAAAACTTACTTCTTACCCCTTATATTTTATTTATAGGGGGTAAGACTTTATTATAAAAATATATATGTAAATAATCAATAATTACCGTATCTTTTTACATTTTTCTGCACTAAATTATGAATAATGGAGTAAAAATAACAATCTACAGTAAATTCCCCAAAAAAACGCATAATTCAGTCTTTAATGTCAAAAAACTTACTATTTTACCTTTTTTATATCATTATTATATCAATAAACTTAATGTTAAACATGTAAATTACTGTATATTTATTATATTTCTAAGCAGTAAATGATGAATAAAGCGGGAAAATAACAAATAAATACAGTAAATTCTCAAAAAACAGCATAATTCAGTATTTAATGTCCAAAAACTTACTATTGAACCTTTTTTATATCATTATTTTATCAATAAACTTCATGTTAAACATTAAAAATGTAACTTCTGGCCTCAGTGTTGACTTCACACACACTTGGACGGACTTACATCTAAAATGCTGCCGTGAAAAAACAACTTTTGATGTAATTTAAAATAAGAAACTTCAGGTAATTTAGATATTTTGTTGCGTTTTCCTTCATTTTCTCGTCTTTTTTCAGACTTTAAAGAAAAAATTTACCTTAAAATCACCAAAAGTTCACGAGATAACGCCTCATTTGCATATTTAAAGACGTCCTTTCAGAAAACTACACTTCTAAAATGTACTTTTTTCACCTAATTCAGCCGACGTGCGTCGTGTTTCCCCTCCGGACTCGTCTTGTTTTACTCGTCGTCACAGTTTCAGACGTTGTTTAAGTTTCTTCTTCAAACTCAAAGAAGAAACTTATAAAAGCTGCGGCTGGAGGCAGCGAGGCTCCGCGTCACCGGGGATTTCCTCCGCGTTAACACTTGTTTTTAGTCTTTTCCCATCAGGCAGAAGGTCGGAGGACAAACACGGCAGCTCCGAGCCGCCTGGAGGTGTTCGCCACCTCCACCTTCCCCCGATACCTACGCTTATATAACAGGAAGAAGAAGAAGAAGTAGTTAAATACAAGAGGTTCAAACACAAGAGCTACTTCACTGTTTACTGTGAAGATGGAGGCATTTCTACCTATTGTTAAAAACGAACACTTCTGCTACGACTCAACATTAAAAACTAGCGCGCTAAATATTTATTTGGTGTTTGTCAGCGCGCTGAACAGTCGTCGTGTTCTGGTTTCAACTGTTAAAATAGATTTTCAAGAAAGTTTTCGTTTTCGGTTCGAGTTGAGAACCGTGGTTAAGGATTTAGTAGACAAAAGATCGTAACTGGTGGCAGACGGTAGTTTGTACCGGGTGGCGGACAAAAGATCGTACCTGGTGGCAGTCGGTAGTTTGTACTCGATTGCAGAAAAAGATCGGCCAAAAGATCGTACCTTTCGGCAGAGAATAGCTCGTACCTGGTGGCAGACAAAAGATCGTACCTGGTGGAAGACGGTAGTTCTTACCTGGTGGCAGACAAAAGTTCGTACCTGGTGGCAGACAAAAGTTCGTACCTGGTGGCAGACAAAAGATCGTACCTGGTGGTAGACGGTAGTTCGTACCTGGTGGCAGACAAAAGTTCGTACCTGGTGGCAGACGGTAGTTTGTACCCCGTGGCAGGCGGGGTACAAACTACGATCTTTTGTACCAGGTGGCAAAAGATCGTACAGACAAAAGATCGTACCTGGTAGCAGACAAAAGATCGTACCTTGTGGCTGACGGTAATTTGTACTCGGTGGCAGACGAAAGATCGTATCTGGTAGCAGATAAAGATCGTACCTTTTGTCATACAAAAAACGTACTCGCTGGCAGACGGTAGTTTGTACCTGGTGGCAGACGAAAGATCGTAACTGGTGGAAGACAAAAGATCGTACCTGGTGGCAGACAAAAGATCGTACCTGGTGGCAGACAAAAGATCGTACCTTTTGGCAGACAAAAGATTGTACATGTTGGAAGACAAAAGATCGTACCTGGTGGCAGACAAAAGATCGTACTCCGTGGCAGACAAAAGATCGTACCTTTTGAGAAAAGCTTTTACCCAGTGGCAGACAAAAGATCGTACCTGGTCGGAAACAAAAGATCGTACCCGGTGGCAGACAAAAGATCGGACCTGGTCGCAGACAAAAGATGGTACCTGATGACGGACAAAAGATCGTACGTTTTTGTACCTGGTGACAGACAAAAGATCGTACTCCGTGGCAGACAAAAGATCGGACCTGGTCGCAGACAAAAGATCGTACCTGATGACGGACAAAAGATCGTACGTTTTTGTACCTGGTGACAGACAAAAGATCGTACTCCGTGGCAGACAAAAGATCGTACCTTTTGAGAAAAGCTTTTACCCAGTGGCAGACAAAAGATCGTACCTGGTCGGAAACAAAAGATCGTACCCGGTGGCAGACAAAAGATCGGACCTGGTCGCAGACAAAAGATCGTACCTGATGACGGACAAAAGATCGTACCTGGTGGCAGACAAAAGATCGTACGTGGTGGCAGACAAAGATCGTAACTGGTGGCAGATAAAAGCTCGTACCGGATGGCAGACGGTAGTTTGTACCGGGTGGCGGACAAGAGATCGTACCTGGTGGCAGACAAAAGTTCGTATCTGGTGGCAAACAAAAGATCGTACCTTTTGGCAGACAAAATCGTACCTTTGCAGGCGGGGGTTCGTACCCGGTGGCGGACAGGGTTGCGTAGTGAACGTGAGGCTGATATGGAACCAATCTAAGTGCTAATCTTCC
>NC_139846.1:25195355-25197855 GCF_963691815.1 Echiichthys vipera | reverse complement strand
CCCATGCTAACACGTTAGCATACATATGTCTGCACATGCACGCTATGGTGATGATTAGCTTTGATGCTAACAGTGTAAGCTAATGTGAGCAGGTCAGTGTGCTCGAACGTCCCTTTGTTTGAACTTGTGTACTTCAGCTGGAGTTATCGGAGTCGACGTGTGTGTGCGTGTGTTAGTGTGTGTGTGTGTGTGTGTGTGTGAGTGTGTGTGTGTGTGTGTGTGTGTGTGTCACCCTAACTCTGTCTGAAATGTCCGACCCTGTGGCTAACTCTGCCCTTCATTTAGCTCTTTTTATCTCTGTGTCTTTGTGTGTGTGTCCTTACCTGTTTGTGTTAAATCTCCTGTGTGTGTGTGTGTGTGTGTGTGTGTGTGCGTGTGTGTGTGTGTCAGGTGTTCTCGGGGATCTTCACCGCAGAGATGTTGTTGAAGATCATCGCTCTGGATCCGTACTACTACTTCCAGACGGGCTGGAACATCTTCGACAGCATCATCGTCTGCCTCAGCCTCATGGAGCTCGGCCTGTCCGACGTGGAGGGGCTCAGCGTGCTGCGCTCCTTCAGACTGGTGAGTCACCGACACCGTACAGTCACCGACACCGTACAGTCACCGACGCCATACAGTCACCGACGCCGTACAGTCACCGACGCCATACAGTCACCGACACCGTACAGTCACCGACACCGTACAGTCACCGACGCCGTACTGTCACCGACGCCGTACAGTCACCGACGTCGTACAGTCACCGACACCGTACAGTCACCGACACCGTACAGTCACCGACACCGTACAGTCACCGACACCGTACAGTCACCGACGCAGTACAGTCACCGACGCCGTACAGTCACCGACACCGTACAGTCACCGACGCCGTACAGTCACCGACGCCGTACAGTCACCGACGCCGTACAGTCACCGACGCCGTACAGTCACCGACACCGTACAGTCACCGACGCCGTACAGTCACCGACACCGTACAGTCACCGACACCACACAGTCACCGACGCCGTACAGCCACCGACACCGTACAGTCACCGACACCGTACAGTCACCGACACCCTACAGTCACCGACACCACACAGTCACAGACGCCGTACAGTCACCGACACGTACAGTCACCGACACGTACAGTCACCGACACCGTACAGTCACCGACACCCTACAGTCACCGACACCGTACAGTTACCGACACCGTACAGTCACCGACACCGTACAGTCACCGACACCGTACAGTCACCGACGCCGTACAGCCACCGACACCGTACAGTCACCGACACCGTACAGTCACCGACACGTACAGTCACCGACGCCGTACAGTTACCGACACCGTACAGTCACCGACGCCGTACAGTCACCGACGCCGTACAGTCACCGACACCGTACAGTCACCGACGCCGTGAAATCACCAACACCGTGAAATCATCAACACAGTGAAATCAACACCGTGAAATCAACAACACGTCGTCTAAACTTAACCGTCTCCTTTAGTGGTCTAAACTTAACCGTCTCCTTTAGTCGTCTAAACTTAAGTCTCCTTTAGTGGTCTAAACTTAACCGTCTCCTTTAGTGGTCTAAACTTAACCGTCTCCTTTAGTGGTCTAAACTTAACCGTCTCCTTTAGTCGTCTAAACTTAACCGTCTCCTTTAGTCCTCTAAACTTAACCGTCTCCTTTAGTCGTCTAAACTTAACCGTCTCCTTCTGTGGTCTAAACTTAACAGTCTCCTTTAGTAGTCTAAACTTAACCGTCTCCTTTAGCCGTCTAAACTTAACCGTCTCCTTTAGTCGTCTGAACTTAACCGTCTCCTTTAGTCGTCTAAACTTAACCGTCTCCTTTAGTCGTCTGAACTTAACCGTCTCCTTTAGTCGTCTAAACTTAACCGTCTCCTTTAGAGACTAAACTTAACCGTCTCCTTTAGAGACTAAACTTAACCGTCTCCTTTAGTGACTAAACTTAACCGTCTCCTTTAGAGACTAAACTTAACCGTCACCTTTAGAGACTAAACTTAACCGTCTCCTTTAGTGACTAAACTTAACCGTCACCTTTAGTGTCTAAACTTAACCGTCTCCTTTAGAGACTAAACTTAACCGTCTCCTTTAGAGACTAAACTTAACCGTCTCCTTTAGTCTAAACTTAACCGTCTCCTTTAGCGGTCTAAACTTAACCGTCTCCTTTAGCGGTCTAAACTTAACCGTCTCCTTTAGTCGTCTAAACTTAACCGTCTCCTTTTGTGGTCTAAACTTAACAGTCTCCTTTAGTAGTCTAAACTTAACCGTCTCCTTTAGCCGTCTAAACTTAACCGTCTCCTTTAGTCGTCTGAACTTAACCGTCTCCTTTAGTCGTCTAAACTTAACCGTCTCCTTTAGTCGTCTGAACTTAACCGTCTCCTTTAGTCGTCTAAACTTAACCGTCTCCTTTAGAGACTAAACTTAACCGTCTCCTTTAGAGACTAAACTTAACCGTCTCCTTTAGTGACTAAACTTAACCGTCTCCTTTAGAGACTA
>NC_139846.1:25185998-25187655 GCF_963691815.1 Echiichthys vipera | reverse complement strand
TTGATTCAACTCTCTGTCGCAGACACACACACACACACACACACACACACACACACACGCACAGACACACGCACACACACACACACACACACACGCACACAGACACACACACACACACACACACACACACACACACACACACACACACACACACACACACACACACACACACACAGACACACACAGAACAACCTTAAACATTAAACGAATGTTCAGATTGCGATTTAAAAGTGCGACTCGTGCCGTTCACGCCGTCACAAGAATCCGACCGGGTCCCGTTTGAGCGTAAACTTGGGACTCAGGACCCTCTAACCCCCCCCTCTGTGTCCCCAGCTGCTGAACCTCTTCCTGGCTCTGCTCCTCAGCAGCTTCAGCTCCGACAACCTGTCAGCTCCCGACGACGACGGCGAGATGAACAACCTGCACATCGCCATCCACAGGATCACCCGAGGGCTGGCGTGGTGCCGCAGTCAGGTACCCGTGTAGAGCGGCGTGTAGAGCGGCCTGTAAAGCGGCGTTTAAAGCGGCGCGGGTCTCATGTGGCGTTTGTTCTCTCGCCGCAGGTCGTGGATTTCTTCAACGGGAACCTGAAGCGGCGGCGGCAGAAGAAGAAGGAAGCTAAAGCCATGATGAAGCTCAAACGCCTGAGCAGCGTCCACACGGAGGCCAACGGCGCCGTCATAGGTAACACACACACACACACACACACACACACATACACACACAAACACACACAGAATAGAGCCGCCGGTTCGATCCCCACGTCAAAGTTCAGTCAGTTCAGAAATAAAGTATATTACACAGTCTTTAACATTAATCTGTGTGTGTGTGTGTGTGTGTGTGTGTGTGTGTGTGTGTGTGTGTGTGTGTGTGTGTGTGTGTGTGTGTGTGTGTGTGTGTGTGTGTGTGTGTGTGTGTGTGTGTGTGTGTGTGTGTGTGTGTGTGTGTGTGTGTGTGTGTGTGTGTGTGTGTGCGTGTGTGCGTGTGCGTGTGTGTGTCAGGACGTCACGTAGAGAAGTACGTGGTGCCGGAGGACGACAGCTACATGACCAACCCGAACCTGACCCTCAGCGTTCCCATCGCCCCCGGGGAGTCGGACCTGGAGTTCCCTGAGGAAGAGGAGGAGGAGGAAGATGAGGAAGAGGAGGAGCAGAGCGCCGGCTCCTCCGAGGGAGAGGAGGAGACGGAGGAGGAGGTGAGGAGGAGATCTGACACACACACACACTGTCTGGAGATAAGAACACAGACACAGTAAAATAAGTTAAAGCTCATCTTCAGCCTCTGATCCTGGATCAGGTCTCAGGGGCAGCAGCTCCAGCCTCTGATCCTGGATCAGGTCTCAGGGGCAGCAGCTTTAGCAGGGGACCCCAAACTTCCCTTTCCCGGGCCACATTAACCAGCTCTAACTGGGGGATCCTGAGGCGTTCCCAGGCCAGTGTGGAGATCTAATCTAATCTAATATCTAATATCCAGTTCACCCGCACTACTGGTTTGGGTTTACCCGGTGTGTCCAGAACCTTCCCCATCCTCTGACCCACTCATCCCCAGATGGTGATCAGCTGACAGCTCTGCCCCTCTCTTCACCCGAGTGTCCAAAACATCCGGCCTCAGATCAGATGAGACCATCACAGACTGGATCCTGGACCTTTGGCCTAGT
>NC_139846.1:25175998-25180998 GCF_963691815.1 Echiichthys vipera | reverse complement strand
GATGCAAAACCAGCACAAAAAGATGCAAAATGACTAAAAATAGATGCAAAACCAGCACAAAAAGATGCAAAATGACTAAAAATAGATGCAAAACCAGCACAAAAAGATGCAAAATGACTAAAAATAGATGCAAAACCACCACAAGAAGATGCAAAATGACTAAAAACAGAAGTGAACGTCTGTTTTAATGGTTAAAGTTTGTAATAATGTAAATAGACATGATAGAAAAGTCACAGTTTTAATATTTTAACTATGAAATAGATACTTTTACAGTGTGTGTGCGAGTGTGTGTGTCTGTATGTGTGTGCCCCCCCTCATCGCCCCCTCAGTCTGTGGCCGGTGACCTCTGACCCCTCAGGGCTCAGGTGACAGATGCACAGGTGTGGTCCTCAGACACAGGTGGACTTTGTTGTCGACATCAAAACAAAACACACTTTTCTGCTTCAGTCACAAACGTCTGCGCCCTTTTTTGTTCTCAGATGTTTTTAATTCTCTTTAGCTGTGTTCATGTCAGCTGCTGCTCCGACTGCACAGGTGTCAACACTCAACACTAACTTTAAGAAGCTGCCATGGAGCAGACCTAAAGCGCTCGAACCCACGGGCCCGAAACGGTCAGGGGGCCAAAAACCACAAAATGATCAGGAAGAGATAAAAAATGACCACAAAGACACAAAATGACTAAAAATAGATGCAAAACCACCACAAAAAGATGCAAAATGACTAAAAACAGATGCAAAACCACCACAAAAAGATGCAAAATGACTAAAAATAGATGCAAAACCAGCACAAAAAGATGCAAAATGACTAAAAATAGATGCAAAACCAGCACAAAAAGATGCAAAATGACTAAAAATAGATGCAAAACCAGCACAAAAAGATGCAAAATGACTAAAAATAGATGCAAAACCAGCACAAAAAGATGCAAAATGACTAAAAATAGATGCAAAACCAGCACAAAAAGATGCAAAATGACTAAAAATAGATGCAAAACCAGCACAAAAAGATGCAAAATGACTAAAAATAGATGCAAAACCACCACAAAAAGATGCAAAATGACTAAAAATAGATGCAAAACCACCACAAAAAGATGCAAAATGACTAAAAATAGATGCAAAACCACCACAAAAAGATGCAAAATGACTAAAAATAGATGCAAAACCAGCACAAAAAGATGCAAAATGACTAAAAATAGATGCAAAACCAGCACAAAAAGATGCAAAATGACTAAAAATAGATGCAAAACCACCACAAAAAGATGCAAAATGACTAAAAATAGATGCAAAACCAGCACAAAAAGATGCAAAATGACTAAAAATAGATGCAAAACCACCACAAAAAGATGCAAAATGACTAAAAATAGATGCAAAACCACCACAAAAAGATGCAAAATGACTAAAAATAGATGCAAAACCACCACAAAAAGATGCAAAATGACTAAAAATAGATGCAAAACCAGCACAAAAGATGCAAAATGACTGAACAGACCTGTTCAGCTCCAAACAGAAATACATTTAAACCGCTCATTATGGACGTCAACTGTCTGGGGCCCAGCACAAGGCAGTGTGTGTGTGTGTGTGTGTGTGTGTGTGTGTGTCTGTGTGTGTGTGTGTGTGTGTGTGTGTGTGTGTGTGTGTGTTTGGTACATCATCCAGTGTTGTGTGCATAAGTGTGTGTCAGAGATTAGGTGTGTGTTCATGTCCGTTTGGCTTTACCTCTGCATGTGGTGTGTGTGTGTGTGTGTGTGTGTGTGTGTGTGTGTGTGTGTTTGTGTGTGTGTGTGTGTGTGTGTGTGTGTGTGTCTCCAAGGCTGGCATTCGTCACAGCCGCCGCTCTCTGTTCCCAGACTCTGAATGTATTCATGAGTTAGCTGTTGACTCAGGTAGTTGGTTCACCTGTCCACACACACACACACACACACAGACACACACACACACACACACACACACACACCTGCTGTGCTTCTGTCCACGCCTGCCAGATCTCCCTCCTCAGCCCTCAGCAGAAACCCTTCCTCCATCTCCCTCGTCCCTTTGTAAAGTTAAACTCCCATGATGCTTAGCAAACAGGGAGCCTTTTGAAGTCAGCCGAGACGTGTGTGTGTGTGTGTGTGTGTGTGTGTGTGTGTGTGTGTGTGTGTGCGGGGGGGATTCCTGACGTTTAGCTGTGTCCAGATCTCCGGGACAAAGCGAACAGACGGCGGTTTCCTGGCGGAGGGAGGCGGCGTTTGGACGGGGACGCGTCTCTGTGTTCTCAGCCAGGGTCCCTGTCGTTAAAGCCGCCTCATTCAGCTCCGGCTGCAGCAAAGAGGATGCTGATGATCGCACAAGCACACAACGTGGGACTCAAATAACACAGAGAGAAGCACAACGACACCACACTTAATAAAGTACGGACATATATTGAGCTGAGGGGGCGGAGCTGAGCCTGAAGGCAAAGCTCTGGATCTACCCTCAGTCCTGGTTCCTACCCTCACCTGTGGTCATGAAAGCTGGGTCAGGACCCAAAGAACCAGGTCCAGGTCAGGACCCAAAGAACCAGGTCCAGGTCAGGACCCAAAGAACCAGGTCCAGGTCCAAGCGTGTGAACTGTGTTTCCTCAGGAGGGGGTCTGGAGTCTCCCTTAGAGAGAGGGGGAGAAGTTCAGCATCCGTGAGGAACTCGGAGTAGAGCCGCTGCTCCTTTGTGTTGAAAGGAGCCAGTTGAGGTGGTTCAGGATCATCTGGTAAGGATGAACCCTGGGCGCCTCCCTAGGGAGGTGTTCCAGGCACGTCCAGCTGGGAGGAGGCCTCGGGGAAGACCCAGGACCAGGTGGAGAGATTAGATCTCCACACTGGCCTGGGAACGCCTCAGGATCCCCCAGTTAGAGCGCACTGACACTGTCAATCCGTGCCGTGCTCAAACAGGTTTCACGGCTAAAGTCTGGTTCCTTTGACCAGTGTGAGTGCAACCGTACCACGTCTAGGAGTGGCACGCTTGCCGTCCACGGCCCGTTTGGGAGAGGTGGGCTTTAGTAAAGCACGTTTGCACGTGTACGAGCACGAGCGTGCGCACGTGTACGAGCACGAGGCCTACGGCGGTTCTGAGGTCATTTCCTGTGCGCCTGTTGGGACGTAGAAAAAAGAAGGAGGGACCATGCGCGGACATTTCAAACAATGGCGGTGAAAGGTTCACGTTGGTGTGATGCGGAGGTGGAGTGTTTACTGCAGATTTGGTCGATGAAAAGATTCAAAAACAGTCGACAAGACGCACAAAAACTCCGAGGTCTACGGAAAGATCTGGAAACAAAGCCACGCATCGCCATGACGTCATCAATGCGTGTGACGTGTTACGGCGTGATGACGTATAGGCAGCAAGAAGCATTCTCCGAGGCCCAGGTAGTGTGAGTACAAACGGGCCTGGAGGGGGGGACAAGGACCCTAAAGCACGGGGCACGGGACGGAGGCACAGTGGGAGGGCGCCCCGAGACCTGATCCTGGATCAGAGGCTGAAGATGAGATGAGTTCATGCAGTGAATAAAAGAAAGGATTGATATGGCGTCCGTATAAAGAATGACGGCATGAAAACGGTTAGATTTCTAACATTTTGGTCGTTTCCTGTTTTGTGTCTTCAGCAGAAAGACGACGTCAGCCTCTCGGAGGGCAGCACCGTGGACCTGAGGAAGCCCGGGGAGGAGGAGGACGAGTACTCCGAGACCGCTGAGGAGGCCATGGACCCCGACAACTGCTTCCCAGACTGTGAGAGCATACACACACACACAAACACACACACACACACACACACAGACACACACAGGGGAACATATCACGTCTTTAAACAAACAAAAATCTAAACTCAGAGACGCTAAAACGCACTTACTCCCACCAAAGTTAATTAAAGAGTGTTTTAAAGACTTACCTACTGGCCCCTGTACCAGCTCCTCTCATAGTAAAGTCCATTACAGTGGAAGGAGCCCATTGGTGCTTTGTTGTGTGTGTAGGGACTCTTCTCATGCTGCTGCAGAGGTTTGCTGTTATTTTCAGCAGCATTAGTGGTTAAAAAAGACCTTTGAATGCCTTCACCGTGCTGCCCCGAGCTAATCACTGTTAGCCACGTCCGCCTGTTAGCATCTCTCCTGGATTTCTTAGGGCGCCCTCCCACTGTGCCTCCGTCCCGTGCCCCGTGCTTTAGGGTCCTTGTCCCCCCCTCCAGGCCCGTTTGTACTCACACTACCTGGGCCTCGGAGAATGCTTCTTGCTGCCTATACATCATCACGCCGTAACACGTCACACGCATTGATGACGTCATGGCGATGCGTGGCTTTGTTTCCAGATCTTTCCGTAGACCTCAGAGTTTTTGTGCGTCTTGTCGACTGTTTTTGAATCTTTTCATCGACCAAATCTGCAGTAAACACTCCACCTCCGCATCACACCAACGTGAACCTTTCAGCGCCATTGTTTGAAATGTCCGCGCATGGTCCCTCCTTCTTTTTTCTACGTCCCAACAGGCGCACAGGAAATGACCTCAGAACCGCCGTAGGCCTCGTGCTCGTACACGTGCGCACGCTCGTGCTCGTACACGTGCAAACGTGCTTTACTAAAGCCCACCTCTCCCAAACGGGCCGTGGACGGCAAGCGTGCCGCTCCTAGACGTGGTACGGTTGCACTCACACTGGTCAAAGGAACCAGACTTTAGCCGTGACACGTGCTGGGGCACGGCACGGAGGCACAGTGGGATGATTCTAATTACGCTTTACCACCAAGTTCTAAAATGGCCGCAGAGATTAAAGCTGCAGATCTTTCATGTTCTGATGAAGCTGCACGTTCGCTGATCGTCCATCTTCCCTTCTCCGCGTGACTCCGTTTCATTTGTCTGATGAAAGCAGCCTTAAAATACCTGCTACCAGAAAAGATGCGTCTGCAGAAACGCAACCAGGACGCAAGTCGACAGATCCTTTAATTTTACCCGTAGATGTTTTGAAGCTGCACGCGTGTGCGGCTCCCGCTCACCATGAGCCCCGTCTCA
>NC_139846.1:25165998-25168498 GCF_963691815.1 Echiichthys vipera | reverse complement strand
CTACTTTACTTTACTTTACTCTACTTTACTTAACTCTACTTTACTTTACTTTACTTTACTTTACTTTACTCTACTTTACTTTACTTTACTTTACTTTACTTAACTCTACTTTACTTTACTCTACTTTACTTTACTCTACTTTACTTTACTTTACTCTACTTTACTTAACTCTACTTTACTTTACTTTACTCTACTTTACTTAACTCTACTTTACTTTACTTTACTTTACTTTACTCTACTTTACTTTACTTTACTCTACTTTACTTAACTCTACTTTACTTTACTTTACTCTACTTTACTTAACTCTACTTTACTTTACTTTACTCTACTTTACTTTACTGTACTTTATTTTACTTTACTTTACTTTACTTTACTTTACTTTACTTTACTTTACTCTACTTTACTTTACTTTACTTTACTTTACTCTACTTTACTCTACTTTACTTTACTTTACTTTACTCTACTTTACTTTACTTTACTTTACTTTACTTTACTTTACTGTACTTTACTTTACTTTACTTTACTTTACTTTACTTTACTCTACTCTACTTTACTTTACTTTACTTTACTTTACTGTACTTTACTTTACTTTACTCTACTTTACTTTACTTTACTCTACTCTACTTTACTCTACTCTACTTTACTTTACTTTACTCTACTCTACTTTACTCTACTCTACTTTACTTTACTTTACTCTACTTTACTCTACTTTACTTTACTTTACTTTACTTTACTCTACTCTACTCTACTCTACTCTACTTTACTTTACTCTACTTTACTCTACTTTACTCTGCTTTACTTTACTTTACTTTACTTTACTTTACTTTACTCTACTTTACTCTACTTTACTCTGCTTTACTTTACTTTACTTTACTTTACTTTACTCTACTTTACTTTACTCTACTTTACTTTACTTTACTTTACTCTACTTTACTTTACTCTACTCTACTTTACTTTACTTTACTCTACTTTACTCTACTTTACTTTACTCTACTTTACTTTACTTTACTCTACTTTACTTTACTCTACTCTACTTTACTTTACTCTACTCTACTCTACTCTACTCTACTTTACTTTACTCTACTCTACTCTACTCTACTTTACTTTACTTTACTTACTTTACTTTACTTTACTCTACTTTACTCTACTCTACTTTACTTTACTTTACTTTACTTTACTTTACTCTACTTTACTCTACTCTACTTTACTTTACTTTACTTTACTTTACTTTACTCTACTTTACTCTACTTTACTCTACTCTACTTTACTTTACTTTACTTTACTCTACTTTACTCTACTCTACTTTACTTTACTTTACTTTACTTTACTCTACTCTACTCTACTCTACTTTACTTTACTTTACTTTACTTTACTTTACTCTACTCTACTCTACTCTACTTTACTTTACTTTACTTTACTTTACTTTACTTTACTCTACTTTACTCTACTCTACTTTACTTTACTTTACTTTACTTTACTTTACTCTACTTTACTCTACTTTACTCTACTCTACTCTACTCTACTTAACTCTACTTTACTTTACTTTACTTTACTTTACTTTACTTTACTCTACTTTACTTTACTTTACTTTACTCTACTTTACTTTACTCTACTTTACTTTACTTTACTTTACTTTACTCTACTTTACTTTACTTTACTTTACTCTACTTTACTTTACTTTACTTTACTTTACTCTACTTTACTTTACTTTACTCTACTTTACTCTACTTTACTTTACTTTACTCTACTTTACTTTACTCTACTCTACTTTACTTTACTCTACTTTACTCTACTTTACTTTACTTTACTTTACTCTACTTTACTCTACTTTACTTTTCTCTACTCTACTTTACTTTACTGTTCTTTACGTAACTTTACTTTACGTAACTTTACTTTGCGTAACTTTACGTAACTTTACGTAACTTTACTTTACGTAACTTTACGTAACTTTACTTTACGTAACTTTACTTCACTGTTCTTTACTTTATTTTACTTTACTGTTGTTTACGTAACTTAACTTTACTTAACCGTAGTTACTTTTACTTTAGTTTACTTAATTTACCGTAACTTAATTTACTTTACTTTACCTTCACTTTACTGCAGTTTACACGATCCTTTAACTCAACTCACATTGGAATACGTCATTTCCTTTTCTTACCTCGTCTGTGGTTTATTGACTTTACGATACTCGACGTTCCCGTAGTTTATTTCTGCGGTCAGACGTAAACGCTCTCTCTGCCGCCCCCCTCAGGCCTTCGAGGACATCTACATCGAGCAGAGGAAGGTGGTGAAAACCGTGCTGGAGTTCGCCGACAAGATCTTCACGTACATCTTCATCCTGGAGATGCTGCTCAAGTGGCTCGCGTACGGCTTCAAGAAGTACTTCACCAACTACTGGTGCTGGCTCGACTTCCTCATCGTGGACGTAAGTCACCGATCCGCCCGCCGCTCGCTCACGCGTTGGTTTTATCACTTTTAATGTTTTATTTTGGTTCAACAG
>NC_139846.1:25147516-25165798 GCF_963691815.1 Echiichthys vipera | reverse complement strand
GTGTAGGGACTCTTCTCATGCTGCTGCAGAGGTTTGCTGTTATTTTCAGCAGCATTAGTGGTTAAAAAAGACCTTTGAATGCCTTCACCGTGCTGCCCCGAGCTAACCACTGTTAGCCACGTCCGGCTGTTAGCGATTTCTGCGTTCACAGTCTCGATGGATTATTTGATGGAGGTAAGATCCGCAAAAAAGACAGTGATGATGATTTTACACCTTTAATGTGATAGATTAGAGAGAGAGTCTTTTTTTATATACATATGTAAATATATGAATATGGTAATATACGGGGAAACACGTGATTGTCTCCGGTTCTGTGCGTCAGACTGTGCGGAGTCTCTAAAACCATGTCTGACCCTGTAGATCTCAGTGTTGGGTCTGCTGGCTCAGTTCCTCTCTGTGGACAGCATCACCACCATGCGGGTGCTGAGGACGTTCAGGGCGCTCCGTCCTCTCCGGGCCGCGTCCCGCTTCGCTGGTATCAGGGTAAGAACCGGCTGAACCCACCTGTGCGAGACTCTTTCCAACGCCGGATCAAATGAAAGTCCACGTGTGACTCCAGACGTCGATGTTTTATCTGTTTTCTGGGTCGTGAGGTTTCATCTAAAGCACTTAAAGCACTTAAAGGGTCGTTTTGATGCTTTAAAGCGAGGTTTTAGGAGGTTCTTCTCCACAGTCGGTGTGGTACCTGCAGAACGCCGCGGTCCGCCAACGCCAGTTCGTAGAAACACATGGAAGAACAGACAGAGACTCCCGTCAGCTCCTGGGCCTCCATCTCGTACTCCCGTCAGCTCCTGGGCCTCCATCTCGTACTCCCGTCAGCTCCTGGGCCTCCATCTCGTACTCCCTTCAGCTCACGGGCCTCCACCTCGTACTCCCATCAGCTCCTGTGCCTCCACCTCGTACTCCCGTCAGCTCAGGGGCCTCCATCTCGTACTCCCGTCAGCTCACGGGCCTCCATCTCGTACTCCCGTCAGCTCAGGGGCCTCCACCTCGTACTCCCGTCAGCTCACGGGCCTCCATCTCGTACTCCCGTCAGCTCTCGGGCCTCCATCTCGTCCTCCCGTCAGCTCACGGGCCTCCATCTCGTACTCCCGTCAGCTCACGGGCCTCCATCTCGTACTCCCGTCAGCTCACGGGCCTCCATCTCGTACTCCCGTCAGCTCACGGGCCTCCACCTCGTACTCCCGTCAGCTCCTGGGCCTCCACCTCGTACTCCCATCAGCTCCTGTGCCTCCATCTCGTACTCCCGTCAGCTCAGGGGCCTCCATCTCGTACTCCCGTCAGCTCACGGGCCTCCATCTCGTACTCCCGTCAGCTCAGGGGCCTCCACCTCGTACTCCCGTCAGCTCAGGGGCCTCCACCTCGTACTCCCGTCAGCTCAGGGGCCTCCATCTCGTACTCCCGTCAGCTCACGGGCCTCCATCTCGTACTCCCGTCAGCTCACAGGCCTCCATCTCGTACTCCCGTCAGCTCACGGGCCTCCATCTCGTACTCTCGTCAGCTCACGGGCCTCCATCTCGTACTCCCGTCAGCTCACGGGCCTCCATCTCGTACTCCCGTCAGCTCACGGGCCTCCATCTCGTACTCCCGTCAGCTCACGTGCCTCCATCTCGTACTCCCGTCAGCTCACGGGCCTCCATCTCGTACTCCCGTCAGCTCACGGGCCTCCATCTCGTACTCCCGTCAGCTCACGGGCCTCCACCTCGTACTCCCGTCAGCTCACGGGCCTCCACCTCGTACTCCCGTCAGCTCACGGGCCTCCATCTCGTACTCCCGTCAGCTCAGGGGCCTCCACCTCGTACTCCCATCAGCTCACGGGCCTCCACCTCGTACTCCCGTCAGCTCAGGGGCCTCCACCTCGTACTCCCGTCAGCTCACGTCAGCTCCATCTCCTGCAGCAAACGCACCGACTGTGCAGAAGAATCTCATTAACCTCACTTTAAAACATGCGAATAAGAATCAAACACACGAGTCTTTAGTGTTAACTCGTCACCAAAGCTCTAAAAACCTGATCTCTTACAGAGGAAAACGATAACCATCCCTTTCTCTTCCACAGTGTGAACGAAGGAGCACAGTCATTTCTTTATTCTCTCCTGCAGGACGACGACGATGACGACGCTAACGCTCCTCTGTCTCTGCTGGTTTCCCCGTCCTCTCCCGCTCTCTTTGACCTTTGACCTTTATCAGTCTAACCTTCCTGCTTCTGTCTTCTGCTTCTCCTCCTTCTCTCTCCGTCTGTCTCTGTCTTTCCTGTCTCTCTCTCTCTCCTCCAGGTCTCGTTGGTCAGCTTGGTGGCCAACACGTTGGGTTATTCAGACTTTGCAGCCATCAAATCCCTGCGGACGCTGCGGGCGCTGCGGCCCCTCAGAGCCCTCTCCAGATTTGAAGGCATGAGGGTAAGAGTCAGTATTAAGGAAGCGAACACACCTGGGCGTCTGTGGAGGGACCGGGACACTTAAACCTTTATATTTTCTATCATTATATTGTGATTATTACTCGTGCATTAATGTAACTCATGAGTATTTCTACATTAAAGCCGAAGGAGTAAAAAAGGAAACAATAAAATCTCTCAGGGCGCCCTCCCACTGTGCCTCCGTCCCGTGCCCCGTGCTTTAGGGTCCTTGTCCCCCCCTCCAGGCCCGTTTGTACTCACACTACCTGGGCCTCGGAGAATGCTTCCTGCTGCCTATACGTCATCACGCCGTAACACGTCACACGCATTGATGACGTCATGGCGATGCGTGGCTTTGTTTCCAGATCTTTCCGTAGACCTCGGAGTTTTTGTGCGTCTTGTCGACTGTTTTTGAATCTTTTCATCGACCAAATCTGCAGTAAACACTCCACCTCCGCATCACACCAACGTGAACCTTTCACCGCCATTGTTTGAAATGTCCGCGCATGGTCCCTCCTTCTTTTTTCTACGTCCCAACAGGCGCACAGGAAATGACCTCAGAACCGCCGTAGGCCTCGTGCTCGTACACGTGCGCACGCTCGTGCTCGTACACGTGCAAACGTGCTTTACTAAAGCCCACCTCTCCCAAACGGGCCGTGGACTAATTTACCGTAGCTTTATTTTTCCATCTAAATGTATATTCCTATCTAAAGTCAAGTTCAGACCAAAGTTTAATGACAAAAAGAGTCAAAACTTGCAACGGCAGCGTTCTGAAACCTGCCAGTTTACATCAATATAATGTTGTATCATCTGCATAGAAACGACTCTCTGTACTTCCGTTCTGACCTTTCAGGCTTTTTTTTCGTGGCTGGATATAATTTCTAGCATCATACAAAAATAATGAGGACAGAGATAGTGAGATATTTGCTACAGCTGCATTTTTAGAAGCGGAAATTACGTTTTATTTCTCTGATTCGCTGCTTTGCTCTCAAAAACAGCGCTCCCTCTCCTCATTTACTCTCTAGCTCACTCGAGACTTCATCCAAAACTCTTCTATTTCGACCAGCTGACAGTTTGTAAATGGGCGGAGCGTTGGAGTTAGCATCAGCTGGTTCAGCCACTACAAGTAGCAGTTTCTACTTTACATGAAAGATTATTTAGCTTTTTATTATTTTATTTATTATTTTTTTAATTTTAAATGTTCAAAATAAACATTAGTAATAAAGTAAAGAATCCTATTGATTAATGTATTATAAATTATTCATTTAACTTCAACCGCTTATCCCGGGGTCGGGGTCGCGGGGGGCTGGAGCCGATCCCAGCTGACATCGGGCGTGAGGCGGGGTCCACCCTGGACAGGACGCCAGTCTATCACAGGACACATAGAGACGAACAGAGACAGACAACCATTCACACCTACGGGTGATTTAGAGTCATCAATGAACCCAACACCTGCACGTCTTTGGACTGTGGGAGGAAACCGGAGAACCCGGAGAGAACCCACGCAGACACGGGGACAACATGCAAAAACGGCGCTCCCTCTCCTCATTTACTCTCTAGCTCACTCGAGCCTTCATCCAAAACTCTTCCATTTCGACCAGTTGACAGTTTTAACTGGCCGGCGCGGTGTAGTTTGTATCAGCCACTAACATTATCAACATTATCAACATCGTTAAAAGGCAGCAGATGGTCACATTCATGGAACAGAAAACATATCAAATCTGTATTTCAGATTAATATTTTGGTGCCCAGGTGTGTTTGAAGGTGTTTGTTCCACAGTGTTTACGCTCTCTAACATCTCACCCATCGTCTTGTGTCATTGCTTTGTCTCACCAAGTGTTTCCTGCTCTCTGATTGGTTCGTCTCATTACTTCCTGTCAGTGTTTCTGTGCAGCTTTGACTTCCTTCCTTCCTCCTCAGACGTCGTTTCCTCTTTCAGAACCAAAGCTCGTGTCTCTGTTTGAACGTCATCAGTATTGAAACGTCGACCCTGCGCTCTGTTCCTGTTCCTGTCTCACTCATCAGTATTACCGACCGCGTCAGAGTCCTGCACAAACTTCACCCATAAGTGCTCCTGACAGTTAAATCCCTAAAGGATTAAACGCGCCATTCGTAAAGAACGGCCAGTTTAAGACATCACCAACAAAAAGTGCAGACGTAACACTTTCCTGACTTGTTAAAACATCGTCCAATCACATCCTTCGGTTCGGCTAAAGCACTAAAAACCTCCCTGTGAGACTTTTCCACTCTTCTATTATTATAATAATCAAAATTGTCGGTTTCAACACGTCAGAGAAATAAGATCCAGGGTGAAAGACGTCAAACGTGTGCAGGATGCTGACTCTGGTTCACGTGGGGTTCAAGGACCTGCGTTGCATGCTGGGAAAAAAAAACGTCTGAGCTTTCACTCTCGTATTTGTGCGGCTAATAAGATTAGCTCGCATGCCCACTCAGCATGGGATTGTGGGTAGAAGGAGTGCATTGTGGGTAGAGCGAGGAGGTTGGAGTGACGTTTCGCTGACTCGGCGTTCACTCTGGGAGCAGATAATCAGAAAGTCCTCGCTCTCGCTCCGCTGCTGCTCGTGGATTTGACGGGCGGAGAGAGAAAGCGGAGCGATAAAACACTTATTAGACGGATTTTACAGCTTTTCAAACGAACGCGAGACTTTTAAAAGTGTGTTTGCTTCAAACTGGATCAAGTGTGACTCAGCTTTAAACACCGAGGTCACGGCGACACACACGTTCTGGTTCTGTGTGTCGTTCAGGACGTTAAGGGGGGATTAGGTTAGATTAGATTAGATTAGATTAGATTAGATTAGATTAGGTTAGATTAGAGTAGTTTAGATTAGGTTAGATTAGATTAGATTAGTTTAGATTAGATTAGATTAGATTAGATTAGGTTAGATTAGAGTAGATTAGAGTAGATTAGATTAGATTAGATTAGATTAGATTAGATGAGATTAGATTAGATTAGATTAGATTAGATTAGATTAGATGAGATTAGATTAGATTAGATTAGATTAGATTAGAGTAGTTTAGATTAGGTTAGATTAGATTAGATTAGGTTAGATTAGAGTAGATTAGAGTAGATTAGATTAGATTAGATTAGATTAGATTAGATTAGGTTAGATTAGAGTAGTTTAGATTAGGTTAGATTAGATTAGATTAGTTTAGATTAGATTAGATTAGATTAGATTAGGTTAGATTAGAGTAGATTAGAGTAGATTAGATTAGATTAGATTAGATTAGATTAGATGAGATTAGATTAGATTAGATTAGATTAGATTAGATTAGAAAGGATAAAGTTAGATTAGATTAAGTTAGATTAGATTAGATAAGAAAGGATGAGATTAGATTAGTTTAGATTAGATTAGATTAGTTTAGATTAGATTAGATTAGAAAGGATAAAGTTAGATTAGATTAAGTTAGATTAGATTAGATAAGAAAGGATGAGATTAGATTAGTTTAGATTAGATTAGATTAGTTTAGATTAGATTAGATTAGATTAGATTAGTTTAGATTAGATTAGATTAGATTAGATTAGAAAGGATGAGATTAGATTAGTTTAGATTAGATTAGATTAGATTAGATTAGATTAGATTAGGTTAGAAAGGATGAGATTAGTTTAGATTAGATTAGATTAGATTAGATTAGGTTAGATTAGATTAGGTTAGATTAGATTAGGTTAGGTTAGATTAGATTAGGTTAGATTAGGTTAGATTAGGTTAGATTAGATTAGATTAGAAAGGATGAGATTAGATTAGTTTAGATTAGATTGGATTAGATTAGATTAGATTAGATTAGATTAGGTTAGAAAGGATGAGATTAGATTAGTTAAGATTAGATTAGATAAAGTTAGATTAGATTAGATTAGATTAGGTGAGATTAGATTAGATTAGATTAGTTTAGATTAGATTAGATTAGATCAGATTAGATTAGAAAGGATGAGATTAGGTTAGATTAGATTAGATTAGATAAAATTAGATTAGTTTAGATTAGATTAGATTAGATTAGATTAGAAAGGATGAGATAGGATAAGGTTAAGATACAGTTGAGATGAGATGAGATAAAGTTAACTTAGGATCAAGTTAAGATGAAGTTAAGATGAAGTGACGAAGTTAAAAAAAATTTAAAAAGTAAAACCATTTCATTAAATAATTCCTGATGTCACAAACGATGCATATAAATAATAACATGATATAATATGATATTTAATTTCCGGTGCAGAGTAGAAACGTAAAAACCTTAAGAGCGTTCAGTTTGGCGGTGACGGCGTCTCGTGTCCCCGTGCAGGTGGTGGTGAACGCTCTGATCGGGGCGATCCCCTCCATCATGAACGTGCTGCTCGTCTGCCTCATCTTCTGGCTCATCTTCAGCATCATGGGCGTCAACCTGTTCGCAGGCAAGTTCGGCCGCTGCGTCAACCGCACGGGCCACATCTACGAGTCGGCCTTCATCAACAACAAGTCCGAGTGCGAGGCGCTCAACGACACGTCGCTCTTCTACTGGACCAAGGTCAAGGTCAACTTCGACAACGTGGGGGCCGGCTACCTCGCTCTGCTGCAAGTGGTGAGCGACGCCGTCACGTTTCTTTATTTGTTTATTTATTTTTAAATGTTTTTTATTGATTTTTGACATCCTGCTAACCCTCCCAACAACTAGCTCCTTGCTAATGTTAGCTCAGTGAAACCTAAGCTGGCTAGTGTTAGCTGCTTGCTAATGTTAGCTCAATGAAACCTAAGCTGGCTAATGTTAGCTCCTTGCTAATGTTAGCTCAGTGAAACCTAAGCTGGCTAATGTTAGCTCCTTGCTAATGTTAGCTCAGTGAAACTTAAACTGGCTAGTGTTAGCTCAGTGAAACCTAAGCTGGCTAATGTTAGCTCAGTGAAACCTAGGCTGGCTAATGTTAGCTCCTTGCTAATGTTAGCTCAGTGAAACTTAAGCTGGTTAATGTTAGCTCAGTGAAACCTAGGCTGGCTAATGTTAGCTCCTTGCTAATGTTAGCTCACTGAAACCTAAGCTGGCAAGTCTTAGCTCCTTGCTAATGTTAGCTCAGTGAAACCTAAGCTGGCTAATTTTAGCTAAGTGAAAGCTGAGCTGGCTAGTGTTAGCTCAGGGAAACCTAAGCTGGCTAATGTTAGCTCCTTGCTAATGTTAGCTCAGTAAAACCTGAGCTGGCTAGTGTTAGCGTCCCCCCTTTGTCTCCCTTTGTCTCTCTTTGTCTCCCTTTGTCTCTTTGTCTCTCTTTGTCTCCCTTTGTCTCTCTTTGTCTCTCTTTGTCTCCCTTTGTCTCTCTTTGTCTCTCTTTGTCTCTCTTTGTCTCCCTTTGTCTCCCTTTGTCTCTCTTTGTCTCTCTTTGTCTCTCTTTGTCTCCCTTTGTCTCCCTTTGTCTCTCTTTGTCTCTCTTTGTCTCTCTTTGTCTCTTTGTCTCCCTTTGTCTCCCTTTGTCTCCCTTTGTCTCTCTTTGTCTCTTTGTCTCTCTTTGTCTCTTTGTCTCCCTTTGTCTCCCTTTGTCTCCCTTTGTCTCTCTTTGTCTCTTTGTCTCCCTTTGTCTCCCTTTGTCTCCCTTTGTCTCTCTTTGTCTCTTTGTCTCTCTTTGTCTCTCTTTGTCTCCCTTTGTCTCTTTGTCTCCCTTTGTCTCCCTTTGTCTCTCTTTGTCTCTCTTTGTCTCTCTTTGTCTCTTTGTCTCCCTTTGTCTCCCTTTGTCTCCCTTTGTCTCTCTTTGTCTCTTTGTCTCTCTTTGTCTCTCTTTGTCTCCCTTTGTCTCTCTTTGTCTCTCTTTGTCTCCCTTTGTCTCTCTTTGTCTCCCTTTGTCTCCCTTTGTCTCTCTTTGTCTCCCTTTGTCTCTCTTTGTCTCTCTTTGTCTCTCTTTGTCTCTTTGTCTCCCTTTGTCTCCCTTTGTCTCTCTTTGTCTCCCTTTGTCTCTCTTTGTCTCCCTTTGTCTCCCTTTGTCTCTCTTTGTCTCTCTTTGTCTCTCTTTGTCTCTTTGTCTCCCTTTGTCTCTTTGTCTCTCGTTGTGTCTCCCTTTGTCTCCCTTTGTCTCCCTTTGTCTCCCTTTGTCTCTCTTTGTCTCCCTTTGTCTCTCTTTGTCTCCCTTTGTGTCTCTTTGTCTCTCTTTGTCTCCCTTTGTCTCTTTGTCTCTCTTTGTCTCCCTTTGTCTCCCTTTGTGTCTCTTTGTCTCCCTTTGTCTCCCTTTGTCTCTCTTTGTCTCTCTTTGTCTCTCTTTGTCTCTTTGTCTCCCTTTGTCTCTTTGTCTCTCGTTGTGTCTCTTTGTCTCCCTTTGTCTCCCTTTGTCTCCCTTTGTCTCCCTTTGTCTCTCTTTGTCTCCCTTTGTCTCTCTTTGTCTCCCTTTGTCTCTTTGTCTCCCTTTGTCTCCCTTTGTCTCTCTTTGTCTCCCTTTGTCTCTCTTTGTCTCCCTTTGTCTCCCTTTGTCTCTCTTTGTCTCTCTTTGTCTCTCTTTGTCTCTCTTTGTCTCTCTTTGTCTCCCTTTGTCTCCCTTTGTCTCTCTTTGTCTCTTTGTCTCTCTTTGTCTCTCTTTGTCTCCCTTTGTCTCCCTTTGTCTCTCTTTGTCTCCCTTTGTCTCTCTTTGTCTCCCTTTGTCTCTCTTTGTCTCTCTTTGTCTCCCTTTGTCTCCCTTTGTCTCTCTTTGTCTCTTTGTCTCTCTTTGTCTCCCTTTGTCTCTCTTTGTCTCCCTTTGTCTCTCTTTGTCTCTCTTTGTCTCTCTTTGTCTCTCTTTGTCTCTTTGTCTCTCTTTGTCTCCCTTTGTCTCCCTTTGTCTCTCTTTGTCTCTTTGTCTCTTTGTCTCTTTGTCTCCCTTTGTCTCCCTTTGTCTCTCTTTGTCTCTTTGTCTCCCTTTGTCTCCCTTTGTCTCCCTTTGTCTCCCTTTGTCTCTCTTTGTCTCTCTTTGTCTCTCTTTGTCTCCCTTTGTCTCCCTTTGTCTCTCTTTGTCTCTCTTTGTCTCTCTTTGTCTCTTTGTCTCTCTTTGTCTCCCTTTGTCTCCCTTTGTCTCCCTTTGTCTCTCTTTCTCTCTTTGTCTCTCTTTGTCTCTCTTTGTCTCTCTTTGTCTCCCTTTGTCTCTCTTTGTCTCTTTGTCTCTCTTTGTCTCTCTTTGTCTCCCTTTGTCTCTCTTTGTCTCCCTTTGTCTCTCTTTGTCTCTTTGTCTCTCTTTGTCTCTCTTTGTCTCTTTGTCTCTCTTTGTCTCTCTTTGTCTCTCTTTGTCTCCCTTTGTCTCCCTTTGTCTCCCTTTGTCTCCCTTTGTCTCTCTTTGTCTCCCTTTGTCTCTCTTTGTCTCTCTTTGTCTCTCTTTGTCTCCCTTTGTCTCTCTTTGTCTCCCTTTGTCTCCCTTTGTCTCTCTTTGTCTCTCTTTGTCTCCCTTTGTCTCTCTTTGTCTCCCTTTGTCTCTCTTTGTCTCTCTTTGTCTCTCTTTGTCTCCCTTTGTCTCCCTTTGTCTCTCTTTGTCTCCCTTTGTCTCTCTTTGTCTCTCTTTGTCTCTCTTTGTCTCCCTTTGTCTCCCTTCGTCTCTCTTCGTCTCTCTTCGTCTCTCTTTGTCTCTCTTTGTCTCCCTTTGTCTCCCTTTGTCTCTTTGTCTCTCTTTGTCTCTCTTTGTCTCCCTTTGTCTCTCTTTGTCTCTCTTTGTCTCTCTTTGTCTCCCTTTGTCTCCCTTTGTCTCCCTTTGTCTCTCTTTGTCTCCCTTTGTCTCCCTTTGTCTCTCTTTGTCTCTCTTTGTCTCTCTTTGTCTCTCTTCGTCTTTCTTTGTCTCTCTTTGTCTCCCTTTGTCTCTCTTTGTCTCTCTTTGTCTCTCTTCGTCTCTCTTTGTCTCTCTTTGTCTCCCTTTGTCTCCCTTTGTCTCTCTTTGTCTCTCTTTGTCTCTCTTTGTCTCTCTTCGTCTTTCTTCGTCTCTCTTTGTCTCCCTTTGTCTCTCTTTGTCTCTCTTCGTCTTTCTTTGTCTCTCTTTGTCTCCCTTTGTCTCCCTTTGTCTCTCTTTGTCTCTCTTTGTCTCCCTTTGTCTCTCTTTGTCTCTCTTCGTCTTTCTTTGTCTCCCTTTGTCTCTCTTTGTCTCTTTGTCTCTCTTTGTCTCCCTTTGTCTCCCTTTGTCTCTCTTTGTCTCCCTTTGTCTCTCTTTGTCTCTCTTTGTCTCCCTTTGTCTCTTTGTCTCTCTTTGTCTCCCTTTGTCTCTCTTTGTCTCTCTTCGTCTTTCTTTGTCTCTCTTTGTCTCCCTTTGTCTCTCTTTGTCTCTCTTTGTCTCTCTTTGTCTCCCTTTGTCTCCCTTTGTCTCTCTTTGTCTCTCGTTGTCTCTCTTTGTCTCTCTTTGTCTCTCTTTGTCTCTCTTTGTCTCTCTTTGTCCCTCTTTGTCTCCCTTTGTCTCCCTTTGTCTCCCTTTGTCTCCCTTTGTCTCTCTTTGTCTCCCTTTGTCTCCCTTTGTCTCTCTTTGTCTCTCTTTGTCTCCCTTTGTCTCCCTTTGTCTCCCTTTGTCTCTCTTTGTCTCCCTTTGTCTCTCTTTGTCTCCCTTTGTCTCTCTTTGTCTCTCTTTGTCTCTCTTTGTCTCTTTGTCTCCCTTTGTCTCTTTGTCTCTCTTTGTCTCTCTTTGTCTCCCTTTGTCTCTCTTTGTCTCTCTTTGTCTCCCTTTGTCTCCCTTTGTCTCTCTTTGTCTCTCTTTGTCTCCCTTTGTCTCCCTTTGTCTCCCTTTGTCTCTCTTTGTCTCTCGTTGTGTCTCTTTGTCTCTCTTTGTCTCCCTTTGTCTCTCTTTGTCTCCCTTTGTCTCCCTTTGTCTCTCTTTGTCTCTCTTTGTCTCCCTTTGTCTCTCTTCGTCTCCCTTTGTCTCTCTTTGTCTCTCTTTGTCTCCCTTTGTCTCTTTGTCTCTCTTTGTCTCCCTTTGTCTCTCTTCGTCTCTTTGTCTCTCTTTGTCTCTCTTTGTCTCTTTGTCTCCCTTTGTCTCTCTTTGTCTCCCTTTGTCTCCCTTTGTCTCTCTTTGTCTCCCTTTGTCTCTCTTTGTCTCTTTGTCTCCCTTTGTCTCTCTTTGTCTCCCTTTGTCTCTCTTTGTCTCTCTTTGTCTCCCTTTGTCTCTCTTTGTCTCCCTTTGTCTCTCTTTGTCTCTCTTTGTCTCTCTTTGTCTCCCTTTGTCTCTCTTTGTCTCCCTTTGTCTCTCTTTGTCTCCCTTTGTCTCCCTTTGTCTCTCTTTGTCTCCCTTTGTCTCTCTTTGTCTCTCTTTGTCTCCCTTTGTCTCTCTTCGTCTCTCTTTGTCTCCCTTTGTCTCCCTTTGTGTCTCTTTGTCTCTCTTTGTCTCTCTTTGTCTCTCTTTGTCTCCCTTTGTCTCCCTCTGTCTCTCTTTGTCTCTCTTTGTCTCCCTTTGTCTCTCTTTGTCTCTCTTTGTCTCTCTTTGTCTCCCTTTGTCTCTCTTTGTCTCTCTTTGTCTCTCTTTGTCTCTTTGTCTCTCTTTGTCTCTCTTTGTCTCTCTTTGTCTCTTTGTCTCTCTTTGTGTCTCTTTGTCTCTCTTTGTCTCTCTTTGTCTCTCTTTGTCTATCTTTGTCTCTCTTTGTCTCTTTGTCTCTCTTTGTCTCCCTGTGTCTCTTTGTGTCTCTTTGTCTCTCTTTGTCTCTCTTTGTCTCTCTTTGTCTCCCTTTGTCTCTCTTTGTCTCTCTTTGTCTCTCTTTGTCTCACTTTGTCTCTTTGTCTCTCTTTGTCTCTCTTTGTCTCTCTTTGTCTCTCTTTGTCTCTTTGTCTCTCTTTGTCTCCCTTTGTCTCTTTGTGTCTCTGTCTCTCTTTGTCTCCCTTTGTCTCTCTTTGTCTCTCTTTGTCTCCCTTTGTCTCTCTTTGTCTCTCTTTGTCTCTCTTTGTCTCCCTTTGTCTCTCTTTGTCTCTCTTTGTCTCTTTGTCTCTCTTTGTCTCTCTTTGTCTCTTTGTCTCTCTTTGTCTCCCTTTGTCTCTTTGTGTCTCTTTGTCTCCCTTTGTCTCCCTTTGTCTCTCTTTGTCTCTCTTTGTCTCCCTTTGTCTCTTTGTCTCTTTGTCTCTCTTTGTCTCTTTGTCTCTTTGTCTCTTTGTCTCCCTTTGTCTCTCTTTGTCTCTTTGTCTCTTTGTCCCTTTGTCTCTTTGTCTCCCTCTGAAGCTGAACCGTGTAAAGTTGTCTGGTGTTGTCTCGTCTTCGTCCGTCTCTGACGTATCGAAGACATTAATGTTTTTAAATATTAATTATTCATAAACAGAATCGATGGGAATCATTTTAACGGCAGAAGTTTTTATTTTTTATTGGACGTTTTTATTTTTACGGTCGCATTAAAACAGAAAAAGATGAATAATTAATAAATGACCTTATATAAAAAAATACATTAAAACAATAAACAAACATAAATATGAACGAGAGAGAGTCGATTAAATGCAACAAATATATGAATTCATGTTAAATCATCAATTAATTCATGTGAAAATACATGAAAATGATTTTTATTATTTTATATTTTGTTGTTTCCAACTTTATTTTACTTTTTATTTCTTTTATTTTTTATTTCACTTATATCATTTTTTTATTTCTCTTTATTTTACCAACTGTATTATTTATGTATTTTTAATTTGATTTGTTATTTTCATATTTACACATTTTATTTATTTATTTAATCATTTATTTATTTATTTATCTTTATACAACAAACTTTATTATTCATGTTTATTTAATTTAGTTTATTTATTTTCATATTTACACATTTTATTTATTTATTTATTTCTATTTCTATAACTTACTTAATTATATTTGTATTTTTATTGTATTTATTTATTTTTATTTATTTTTTAACCATTTATTCATTTTTCTAACTGAATGTTTTTTATTTTTATTTATTTTTCTTAATATTTCCAATTGTTTTTATTTATTTATGTAATTAATCTTTTTTATTTATTTATTTAATCATCCTTTTATTTATTTCTATTTATCTTTATGTAATGTTTTATTCATTCATCCTTTATTTTAAATAAATCACCTATTTATTATTTTTACACATAATATAATATAATTAATATTATTATTAATATAATTAGTTATGCGCATAAATTAGGACATTTTTAAATATTTAATAATTTACATTATTACTTTTCCTCTGAAGACGTTTTTTTATATTTTTACAGCTTTATTTTTACTTTATCATCATATTTATATTTGTTTCTTTCTCCACTTTACTTTAAAATCATCACTGAACGTTTATTTACGTCTAATAAACTTTATTATTCATCCCTCCATCATTTCATCTCATCCCTCCATCATTTCATCTCATCCCTCCATCATTTCATCTCATCCCTCCATCATTTCATCTCATCCCTCCATCATTTCATCTCATCCCTCTATCATTTCATCTCATCCCTCCATCATTTCATCTCATCCCTCCATCATTTCATCTCATCCCTCCATCATTTCATCTCATCCCTCCATCATTTCATCTCATCCCTCCATCATTTCTTCTCATCCCTCCATCATTTCTTCTCATCCCTCCATCATTTCATCTCATCCCTCCATCATTTCATCTCATCCCTCCATCATTTCATCTCATCCCTCCATCATTTCATCTCATCCCTCCATCATTTCATCTCATCCCTCCATCATTTCATCTCATCCCTCTATCATTTCATCTCATCCCTCCATCATTTCATCTCATCCCTCCATCATTTCATCTCATCCCTCCATCATTTCATCTCATCCCTCCATCATTTCATCTCATCCCTCCATCATTTCATCTCATCCCTCCATCATTTCATCTCATCCCTCCATCATTTCATCTCATCCCTCCATCATTTCATCTCGTCCCTCCATCATTTCATCTCATCCCTCCATCATTTCATCTCATCCCTCCATCATTTCATCTCATCCCTCCATCATTTCATCTCATCCCTCCATCATTTCATCTCATCCCTCCATCATTTCATCTCGTCCCTCCATCATTTCATCTCATCCCTCCATCATTTCATCTCATCCCTCCATCATTTCATCTCATCCCTCCATCATTTCATCTCATCCCTCCATCATTTCATCTCATCCCTCCATCATTTCATCTCATCACTCCATCATTTCATCTCATCCCTCCATCATTTCATCTCATCCCTCCATCATTTCTTCTCATCCCTCCATCATTTCATCTCATCCCTCCATCATTTCATCTCATCCCTCCATCATTTCATCTCATCCCTCTATCATTTCTTCTCATCCCTCCATCATTTCATCTCATCCCTCCATCATTTCATCTCATCCCTCCATCATTTCATCTCATCCCTCCATCATTTCATCTCATCCCTCCATCATTTCATCTCATCCCTCCATCATTTCATCTCATCCCTCCATCATTTCATCTCATCACTCCATCATTTCATCTCATCCCTCCATCATTTCATCTCATCCCTCCATCATTTCATCTCATCCCTCCATCATTTCATCTCATCCCTCCATCATTTCATCTCATCCCTCCATCATTTCATCTCATCCCTCCATCATTTCATCTCATCCCTCCATCATTTCATCTCATCCCTCCATCATTTCATTTCATCTCATCCCTCCATCATTTCATCTCATCCCTCCATCATTTCATTTCATCTCATCCCTCCATCATTTCATCTCATCCCTCCATCATTTCATCTCATCCCTCCATCATTTCATCTCATCCCTCCATCATTTCATTTCATCTCATCCCTCCATCATTTCATCTCATCCCTCCATCATTTCATCTCATCCCTCCCTCCATCATTTCATCTCATCCCTCCATCATTTCATCTCATCCCTCCATCATTTCATCTCATCCCTCCCTCCTCATCCCTCCATCATTTCATCTCATCCCTCCATCATTTCATCTCATCCCTCCATCATTTCATCTCATCCCTCCATCATTTCATCTCATCCCTCCATCATTTCATCTCATCCCTCCATCATTTCTTCTCATCCCTCCATCATTTCATCTCATCCCTCCATCATTTCATCTCATCCCTCTATCATTTCATCTCATCCCTCCCTCCTCATCCCTCCATCATTTCATCTCATCCCTCCATCATTTCTTCTCATCCCTCCATCAGCTGTTATTAAACACAACAAAGCTCATTTTAAAGCCACTTCCTCCTCCTCTTTCCATCTCTCCGTCACTCTTTCCGTCTTTCCCTTCCTTTTTTTGTGTTTTCTCTTATTCCGGTTCTCTCTCTCTCTCTTTCTTTCTCGTTCTCGCTCTCTCCGTCCGTCGCCCACCGCGGGCGTCCTGAGAGCCTCCAATCAATCAGCGTCTGCGAGACTTTTATTTTTAGAGCAACTCCAGCCGGGAGGGAGGAGAGATGGAGGGATGGAGAGAGGGAGGGATGGAGAGGAGGAGAGGTGGAGAGAGGGAGAGATGGAGGGATGGAGAGAGGGAGAGGAGGGAGAGGTGGAGAGAAGGAGGGATGGAGAGAGGGAGAGGAGGAGAGGAGGAGGAGAGGAGGAGGGATGGAGAGGAGGGAGAGGTGGAGAGAAGTAGGGATGGAGAGAGGGAGAGGTGGAGAGGAGGAGAGGAGGAGGGATGGAGAGGAGGAGAGATGGAGGGATGGAGAGGAGGAGGGATGGAGAGGAGGAGAGGAGGAGAGGTGGAGAGGAGGAGGGATGGAGGGATGGAGAGGAGGGAGAGGTGGAGAGAAGGAGGGATGGAGAGAGGGAGAGGTGGAGAGGAGGAGAGGAGGAGGGATGGATAGGAGGAGAGATGGAGAGGAGGAGAGGAGGAGGGATGGAGATATGAGAGATGGAGAGGAGGAGGGATGGAGAGGAGGAGGGATGGAGAGGAGGAGAGATGGAGGGATGGAGGGATGGAGAGGAGGAGGGATGGAGAGGAGGAGAGATGGAGGGATGGAGGGATGGAGGGATGGAGATATGAGAGATGGAGAGGAGGAGGGATGGAGAGATGGAGAGGAGCAGGGATGGAGGGATGGAGAGGAGGGATGGAGGGAAAAGCAGAAAAAGAGGTGAAGAAGTTGCTTCACTTCCACCTGCAGCAGTTGAGAAACTTGTCGCCTTGGCAACAGCATCCCTTTCATCTGTGTGTGGTCGGCGTGGCGACGGTTGTCAGGGACGACGTTCCATCAGCAGCTGGAAATAGTTCCGCGCTGCAGAAACGAAGCAGAGAGAAAAGAGAGTTTACGGAGAAACGCACGATTATTTTATGATTTATTAAAAAGTGAAACGTGAAGAAAACTGCTTTAAAAACATTTTAAAAAGATGTTTTATTTACAAAAATAATCAGAATATATTAAAATTCAACAGGATAAAAATTTAAAGAATTAGGATTTAATTAAAAATATCTAATTTAAACGATTATTTTATGATTTATTAAAGTGAAACGTGAAGAAAACTGCTTTAAAATCATTTTAAAAGATGTTTTATTTTAAAATAATCAACACTTATGATTATTAAACAACATAAAAATGAAAAGAATTAACAATTAAATAAAAATATCAATAATAATAGAGTCCTTTTTTTTAAATGGATATTAAAATAACAGTAACATAATAGTTAAATATTAAAATCATTGTTATAACAATATTAAAATTATTATATATATATATTGTATATTAAATAATAAAACATAAAAAATATCAAAATAATTCATTTTAATTCAATTTAAATGAGTCGATTCTTTTAAATGGAAATTAGAAAAATAGTAAAATCATTATCAAAATAATATTAAAATATATTTTAAATAATACATTTTTAAAAAATCACAATAATTAAAAATTATTTAAACTAGTAGATTTTTGTAAAAGGAATTTAAAATAAAAGTAAAAATATTTGAAATAATAATAAATAAAACCAAATTAATATTTACCCATTTTCTTATTTATCTTTTTATTACCAACTTTATTATTTATATATTTTTCATTTGATTTATTTTTCTTCATATTTCCACATTTTCTAATAACAAATTATTTTTTAATTAATCTCTCTTTATTACTAAATGTATTATTTAGATGTTATTTATTTTATTAATTTGTCTTTATATTTAAAAAATGATGTATTAACATATATAATCATATAGTTTTTATTTATTTATCTTTATATTACTAAATTTATTATTTAGGTGTTTATTTTATTAATTTGTCTTTAAAACAAATGGATTAACATATTTAATCATTCATGTTTTTATTTATTTATCTTTATTTTACCAACTTTATTATTGATGTGATTATAATTTAAATAATTTTTCTTTATATTTCAACATTTTTAATTTAGTTATTTAACCATTTATTTATTTATTTATCTTTATATTACCAAATGTATTATTTATTTTATTGTAATTTATTTAAACATTTATTAATTTCTCTTTATATTACAAACTTTATTATTCATATATTTATAACTTTATTTATTTGTCATATTATTTTTATTATGTATTTCCATTTCTCTTTAAAGTCTCTCATGTTCTGCTCATTTATTCTTTTTTTAAATAATAATAATAATAATAATCAGGTGGTTGCCCACGGCGACGCCTGATCACAGGTTTGAGTGACAGACGGCTCCCACACAGGAAGGAAGTCCTTAAAAGGACGCGTTGATCTCTCATTGAGCTGTTGCCATGGCGCCCTGACAGGATGTCGCCTTGGTGACGGAGGTGCAGAGAAACTTCTTCTTCTGCAGAAAAAGCAGAAAGATGATTATTATTATTATTATGATTATTATTATTATTATGATTATTAAAATAAAGGCACCTGAGCTTCGGGACACGGACGCCGTTTCCTCGCCGTTCTGTCGTCAAACGCTTCCTGTTGAAGATTTCTACGCTCACTTTTATGCCGACGACGTTCTGATGTTATTATTAATAACTACGAAAACTAATAAACGGTACATGTGAGACTATACAGAGAAATATAAATACATAAAATGATGATTAAGTAAATAAAAAAATGTATTTAAT
>NC_139846.1:25127516-25142516 GCF_963691815.1 Echiichthys vipera | reverse complement strand
CTGCGCTGCTACTTCTTCACCGTGGGCTGGAACATCTTCGACTTCGTGGTCGTCATCCTCTCCATCGTCGGTGAGTCCAGGCGCCCAAGGATGCACACGCTACGTTTGTGTCTTTGTGGTCGTTTTGTGTCTCTTTGTAGTTGTTTTGTGTCTCTTTGTGGTTGTTTTGTGTCTCTTTGTAGTTGTTTTGTGTCTCTTTGTGGTTGTTTTGTGTCTCTTTGTAGTTGTTTTGTGTCTCTTTGTGGTTGTTTTGTGTCTCTTTGTAGTTGTTTTGTGTCTCTTTGTAGTTGTTTTGTCTCTTTTTGTAGTCGCTCTGTGTCTCTTTGTAGTTGTTTTGTAGTCATTTTGTGTCTCCTTGTAGTTGTTTTGTGTCTCTTTGTAGTTGTTTTGTGTCTCTTTGTAGTTGTTTTGTGTCTCTTTGTTGTTGTTTTGTGTCTCTTTGTAGTTGTTTTGTGTCTCTTTGTGGTTGTTTTGTGTCTCTTTGTAGTTGTTTTGTGTCTCTTTGTTGTTGTTTTGTGTCTCTTTGTAGTTGTTTTGTGTCTCTTTGTAGTTGTTTTGTGTCTCTTTGTAGTTGTTTTGTGTCTCTTTGTGGTTGTTTTGTGTCTCTTTGTTGTCGTTTTGTGTCTCTTTGTAATTGTTTTGTAGTCATTTTGTGTCTCTTTGTAGTTGTTTTGTGTCTCTTTGTTGTTGTCTTGTGTCTCTTTGTAGTTGTTTTGTGTCTCTTTGTAGTTGTTTTGTGTCTCTTTGTAGTCGTTTTGTGTCTCTTTGTTGTTGTTTTGTGTCTCTTTGTAGTCGTTTTGTGTCTCTTTGTAGTCGTTTTGAGTGTCTTTGTGGTCGTTTTGTGTCTCTTTGTAGTTGTTTTGTGTCTCTTTGTGGTTGTTTTGTGTCTCTTTGTAGTTGTTTTGTGTCTCTTTGTGGTTGTTTTGTGTCTCTTTGTAGTTGTTTTGTGTCTCTTTGTAGTTGTTTTGTCTCTTTTTGTAGTCGCTCTGTGTCTCTTTGTAGTTGTTTTGTAGTCATTTTGTGTCTCTTTGTAGTTGTTTTGTGTCTCTTTGTAGTTGTTTTGTGTCTCTTTGTAGTTGTTTGTAGTCATTTTGTGTCTCTGTAGTCATTTTGTGTCTCTTTGTAGTTGTTTTGTGTCTCTTTGTAGTTGTTTTGTGTCTCTTTGTTGTTGTTTTGTGTCTCTTTGTAGTTGTTTTGTGTCTCTTTGTAGTTGTTTTGTGTCTCTTTGTAGTTGTTTTGTGTCTCTTTGTGGTTGTTTTGTGTCTCTTTGTTGTCGTTTTGTGTCTCTTTGTAATTGTTTTGTAGTCATTTTGTGTCTCTTTGTAGTTGTTTTGTGTCTCTTTGTTGTTGTCTTGTGTCTCTTTGTAGTCGTTTTGTGTCTCTTTGTAGTTGTTTTGTGTCTCTTTGTAGTCGTTTTGTGTCTCTTTGTAGTCGTTTTGTGTCTCTTTGTTGTTGTTTTGTGTCTCTTTGTAGTCGTTTTGTGTCTCTTTGTTGTTGTTTTGTGTCTCTTTGTAGTCGTTTTGTGTCTCTTTGTTGTTGTTTTGTGTCTCTTTGTAGTCGTTTTGTGTCTCTTTGTAGTCGTTTTGTGTCTCTTTGTAGTCGTTTTGTGTATCTTTGTAGTCGTTTTGTGTCTCTTTGTGGGTGTTTTGTGTCTCTTTGTTGTCGTTTTGTGTCTCTTTGTAATTGTTTTGTAGTCATTTTGTGTCTCTTTGTAGTTGTTTTGTGTCTCTTTGTTGTTGTCTTGTGTCTCTTTGTAGTTGTTTTGTGTCTCTTTGTAGTTGTTTTGTGTCTCTTTGTAGTCGTTTTGTGTCTCTTTGTTGTTGTTTTGTGTCTCTTTGTAGTCGTTTTGTGTCTCTTTGTAGTCGTTTTGTGTGTCTTTGTGGTCGTTTTGTGTCTCTTTGTAGTTGTTTTGTGTCTCTTTGTGGTTGTTTTGTGTCTCTTTGTAGTTGTTTTGTGTCTCTTTGTGGTTGTTTTGTGTCTCTTTGTAGTTGTTTTGTGTCTCTTTGTAGTTGTTTTGTCTCTTTTTGTAGTCGCTCTGTGTCTCTTTGTAGTTGTTTTGTAGTCATTTTGTGTCTCCTTGTAGTTGTTTTGTGTCTCTTTGTAGTTGTTTTGTGTCTCTTTGTAGTTGTTTGTAGTCATTTTGTGTCTCTGTAGTCATTTTGTGTCTCTTTGTAGTTGTTTTGTGTCTCTTTGTGGTTGTTTTGTGTCTCTTTGTAGTTGTTTTGTGTCTCTTTGTAGTTGTTTTGTGTCTCTTTGTTGTTGTTTTGTGTCTCTTTGTAGTTGTTTTGTGTCTCTTTGTAGTTGTTTTGTGTCTCTTTGTAGTTGTTTTGTGTCTCTTTGTGGTTGTTTTGTGTCTCTTTGTTGTCGTTTTGTGTCTCTTTGTAATTGTTTTGTAGTCATTTTGTGTCTCTTTGTAGTTGTTTTGTGTCTCTTTGTTGTTGTCTTGTGTCTCTTTGTAGTCGTTTTGTGTCTCTTTGTAGTTGTTTTGTGTCTCTTTGTTGTTGTCTTGTGTCTCTTTGTTGTCGTTTTGTGTCTCTTTGTAGTCGTTTTGTGTCTCTTTGTAGTCGTTTTGTGTCTCTTTGTTGTTGTTTTGTGTCTCTTTGTAGTCGTTTTGTGTCTCTTTGTTGTTGTTTTGTGTCTCTTTGTAGTCGTTTTGTGTCTCTTTGTTGTTGTTTTGTGTCTCTTTGTAGTCGTTTTGTGTCTCTTTGTAGTCGTTTTGTGTATCTTTGTAGTCGTTTTGTGTCTCTTTGTGGTTGTTTTGTGTCTCTTTGTAGTTGCTTTGGATCTGTCTTTAACAACAGTCCGAGCATTGACGAGCGGCACAAAAGGGTCCCGACAAAAACGGCCGTACGTGTGTGTGTGTGTGTGTGTGTGTGTGTGTGTGTGTGTGTGTGTGTGTGTGTGTGTGTGTGTGTGTGTGTGTGTGTGTGTGTGTGTGTGTGTGTGTGTGTGTGTGTGTGTGTGTGTGTGTGTGTGTGTGTGTGTGTGTGTGTGTGTGTGTACGTGTGTGTGTGTGTATGTGTGTGTGTGTGTGTGCATGCGTGGCATCAGCTGATGTAATGTCTACCTCCCAATAATCTGCCAACAAAGCGTCCGTCCAGGCGGCCTTGATGTTTAACCTGCACCAAGGTCCAGTATGGTCATATACAGTACACCACACACACACACACACACACACACACACACACACACACACACACACACACACACACACACACACACACACACGGCACACACACACACACACACACACACTGCAGAGGCAGCACGGACCGACATAAGCAGGTAATTTAGCTATCAGTGCTGTGACAAGAGTGTGTGTGTGTGTCAGCATGTGTGTGTGTGTGTGTGTAATTAAGTGTGTGTGCGTGTGTGTTGCGTGCACACACACTGCCTGGGGGAGGTGAAGGTAACAGCAGCAATCAGAGCTGCCAGAGGGCGGTCCCTGGAGACAAATCAAACATGATTGACCTGTTACATCAGCTGTGGGTGTGTGTGTGTGTGTGTCGGTGTGTGTGTGTGTGTGGGTGTGTGTGTGTGTGGGTTGATGAACGGCGTGATGGTGATTCCCTCTCGACTCCCCCCTGCTCATCCCTTCCATCAGCCATAAGTCAGCGGTGGGAGGCGGGTGAGGGCTGGGGGTGTGGGTCCCCTCCCTGAGTTGATCTTTGCAGGATAACAAGGAGCGAGCGGATGAGTTACAGCGTGTGAGGCGCTGTCAGAGGGCGGCGTGTGGCGGTGTTGGTGGCGGTGTGTGGCGGTGTGTGGCGGTGTGTGGCGGTGTGTGGCGGTGGCGGTGGCTCAGATCCAATCAGTCCCGTTGTAATCACAGCAGAGTGAAACATCCAAACACACCGAGCTTTAACACGACGGCCTCACAGGAGACGCTGCTGCACTGATGACGTCCATCAGGCTTCAATGGAGCCAACAGGGTCTCCTGCTTCAACCACCTTTATTTATTATTATTATTATTATTATTATTATTATTATTATTATTATTATTATTATATTATTATTGTATTATAGTATTATTATTAAATAATATTATATTATATTATTATTATTATTTTATTATTATTATTATTATTTTATTATTATATTATTATATTATTATTATCATATTTCTATAATATTATAATTATTATTATTATTATATTATATTATATTATTTTATTATTATAATATTATTATTATTATTATCATTTTATTATTATTATAATATTATTATTAATATTATTATATTATTAATATTATTATTATATTATTATTATTATTATTATTTTATTATTATTATTATATTATTATTAATATTATTATATTATTAATATTATTATTATATTATTATTATTATTATTTTATTATTATTATTATTATTATTATTTTATTATTATTATTATTATCATTATTGAACCATTATTTGAGGTGTTGCAATAATAATCACTAACATGCTTTATTTTGTGTCTCTTTGTAGTTGTTTTGTGTCTCTTTGTGGTTGTTTTGTGTCTCTTTGTGGTTGTTTTGTGTCTCTTTGTGGTTGTTTTGTGTCTCTTTGTGGTTGTTTTGTGTCTCTTTGTAGTTGTTTTGTGTCTCTTTGTAGTTGTTTTGTGTCTCTTTGTAGTTGTTTTGTGTCTCTTTGTGGTTGTTTTGTGTCTCTTTGTGGTTGTTTTGTGTCTCTTTGTGGTTGTTTTGTGTCTCTTTGTAGTTGTTTTGTGTCTCTTTGTGGTTGTTTTGTGTCTCTTTGTAGTCGTTTGTGTCTCTTTGTGGTCGTTTTGTGTCTCTTTGTGGTTGTTTTGTGTCTCTTTGTGGTTGTTTTGTGTCTCTTTGTGGTTGTTGTTTGTCTCTTTGTAGTTGTTTTGTGTCTCTTTGTAGTTGTATTGTGTCTCTTTGTGGTCGTTTTGTGTCTCTTTGTGGTTTCAAACATGACTCAGAGTTTTTTCTTCTGTGTTTCAGGAATCGTTCTCGCCGACATCATCGAGAAATACTTTGTGTCGCCCACGCTGTTCCGAGTGATTCGATTGGCCCGCATCGGACGCGTGCTGCGTCTCATCCGAGGCGCTAAGGGCATCCGGACGTTACTGTTCGCCCTCATGATGTCACTTCCTGCTCTCTTCAACATCGGGCTCCTCCTGTTCCTGGTCATGTTCATCTACGCCATCTTCGGCATGGCCAACTTCGCATACGTGAAGCGGCAGGCGGGGATCGACGACATGTTCAACTTCGAGACGTTCGGGAACAGCATGATCTGTTTGTTCCAGATCACCACGTCGGCCGGCTGGGACAGCCTGCTCAGCCCCATCCTCAACAACTCCCCCGAGGAGTGCAACGCCAACCTCCCCCACACCGGCACCACCATCCGGGGGAACTGCGGGAACCCGTCGGTGGGCATCACCTTCTTCGTCACCTACATCATCATCTCCTTCCTCATCGTGGTCAACATGTACATCGCCATCATCCTGGAGAACTTCAGCGTGGCCACGGAGGAGAGCACCGAGCCGCTGAGCGAGGACGACTTTGAGATGTTCTACGAGGTTTGGGAGAAGTTCGACCCCGAGGCCACGCAGTTCATCGAGTACGCCAAGCTGTCCGACTTTGCCGACTCGCTGTCGGAGCCGCTGCGCATCAGCAAGCCGAACAAGATCAAACTGATCACCATGGACCTGCCCATGGTCAGCGGGGACAAGATCCACTGCCTGGACATCCTGTTCGCCTTCACCAAGCGCGTCCTGGGCGAGTCGGGCGAGATGGACGCGCTCAAGCAGCAGATGGAGGAGAAGTTCATGATGGCCAACCCGTCCAAGATCTCCTACGAGCCCATCACCACGACCCTGCGGCGGAAACAGGAAGACGTCTCCGCCGCGGTGATCCAGAGGTGCTACCGCAGACACCTGGTGAGGCGGCAGCTGAAGGCCGCCTCCTACTTGTACCGCCAGATCACCACGCCGCGGCACGTGGGTGAGGAAGGCGAGGAAGGAGGCGAGGGGGGACTTGGGGAGGACGCGCCTGAGAAAGAAGGGCTGATCGCCGCCATGATGAGGGAGAACTACGGCTCCAGTTTGTTGGCGATAGAGCGCTCCGAGACCATCTCCTCCACCTCGTCCCCGCCGTCCTACGAGAGCGTGACGCGAGCCACGTCGGAGATCTTTCACCCGCCCGCCGCCAAGACAGATACGATAGAAACCGCGGGCAGCGCACCGACGTTGGTGGAGCCTGACAGACAGCGGGACACCTCGCCGTAACGGGAACCAAAAAGCAAAAAAAATTAACAAACGGGGACGTCCTCGTTTTCGGGTTTGTTTACTGAATGTACCGTAGCTGGAGGAGGAGACGTGACGGCGGCGGCGGCGAAGGCGAAGGCGAAGAGAAGCTATGAGCAAGGAACTGCAGGAGGAGCGAACAAAGTGGAATATTTACTACCTTTAATGTTATTTCTTGTTCCCGGTGGAGATTCCTAGACTCGTTTTTTTGGAGTTTCTTAAAGGGAAGCAGAAAAACTGCAGAGACGTCGGTCCAGTCCGCCTTCGTCGGCGTAAAAGACGGAAGATCCCTTTGACCTCTTGGGTCTCTCGTGTCGACCGGAGGGTTCGGACTTCTCCGGTCAAACAAATATATCAGATGTATTCATCATTTATTAGCCTGGGGGGGTTTGTGCCTTCCCGCAGTTGATCAATATTCTCAGAGTACGCCCGGCTGAACGAGCGGTGGCGGCGGCGTTCCAGGTGGTGTTTCCTCGAACACGTTGACTTTCTGACGGACTGAGACTCGAGAGAGACGGGAAGGTGACGACGCCGGGATTTAACAACAACAAAAAAAAAATGTTTTCGTAGTAAAAGTATAACTTTGTCGATGTTACCAGTCTTTTAATAGCGGTACGATATTACTATTTTTTATATTTTTTAGAGTAAGTTGAAGAAAAAAAAAAACTTTGGAGCGGCGCTAAAGCTACGAGGACGCGGCCCGAACTACCACGTTGCGATAGATGAGATGAGAGGAGAGGGTGCGGTCCGAAAACGACGACGACGACGACAAAAACAACCCTGAAAAGCAACTTCATCTGTCTTTGTGTTGGCCGTTTACGTTTACATGTGCTGTCACTTTATCGCGCCGGGGCAAAGACGCGCCGAAGAGAAACCGTACGTACGTATTTATATTTGAGAAAACACCAAAAAGTACAGAAACACAAGTGCACAATGAGATTTTCTACACGGTTCCAGACTCTTCCGACGCATGCTTTTTGCCCTGGTGGTGAACATCCTCACGTCCGTCCAGTTGTTTTGTTGTTATGCCGGCGGGTGATTTGTCTAAAAGTCCTGAAACGTCACCGCAACACACGATAAGATCATCATTTACGCTGCTTTACTGCAATGCATGATGGGAAAATCTGAGGCGTACAGGTTATTCATCAACGACGTTTGATCGGGCGAGAACAAAGTGTTCGATATGATGTCAGAAATTTAGTTAAATCGAACAATTTGGTGCGAAAAAGTGTCGAAAAACAAAATCAAATGTCTTTATGCACGCTCATATCATGACTCCTCAGGTTCAGTTCACTAAAGGACCAGTCCGCTGGTTTCAGACGATGCCGGCGAAGATGCAAATCATATAAAACTGTAAAAAAAATACGTTTGAAACGGTTAGTTTTTTTGCGTCTTACCAACACCTGGGTTTTAAACGGCGTGAGTGAAGTTGCTCCTCCGTCCTCGGGGGGGTTTAACGGTGACTTTTCTGGACAAATCAGCCGCTGTCGTCGCGTTTCCATCTGCTCCGAGTCCGGCTCGACACGTGTCGTCCGGCCCTGACACGAGTGCGACAATCAAACTCAGCACATCAGCATCAGGCTTTCACCCTGTGTTTGTGAATTCATCACCTGTGTTCTGGAAAAACCTGCGTGTTTGAAGCCGTTTCCCTGCAGACGATTATCAGAAGTCGTGTGGTTGAACGTTTTACGAAAGATGGCGAAAGGTACGAAGGTTTAAAGAAAGAGAAAAGCACCTGAGAGTCACGTAAAAAAGGTGTTTTCCAGAACACAAAAACATTAGAAGAAGAGTTTCATGTCAAATGTGGGGAAATAAAATCCTGATTCGGACGTTTTTAACAAAGTTTCTAAACTAGAAAACATGAAATTGTGACGAACAGAGAGCTGAGGAAGGCAAAGCTCTGGATCTACCGCTCAGTCCTGGTTCCTACCCTCACCTGTGGCCCTGAAAGCTGGGTCAGGACCCAAAGAACCAGGTCCAGGTCAGGACCCAAAGAACCAGGTCCAGGTCAGGACCCAAAGAACCAGGTCCAGGTCCAAGCGTGTGAAATGTGTTTCCTCAGGAGGGGGTCTGGAGTCTCCCTTAGAGAGAGGGGGGGAAGTTCAGCATCCGTGAGGAACTCGGAGTAGAGCCGCTGCTCCTTTGTGTTGAAAGGAGCCAGTTGAGGTGGTTCAGGATCATCTGGTAAGGATGAACCCTGGGCGCCTCCCTAGGGAGGTGTTCCAGGCACGTCCAGCTGGGAGGAGGCCTCGGGGAAGACCCAGGACCAGGTGGAGAGATTAGATCTCCACACTGGCCTGGGAACGCCTCAGGATCCCCCAGTTAGAGCTGGTTAATGTGGCCCGGGAAAGGGAAGTTTGGGGTCCCCTGCTGGAGCTGCTGCGCCCACGACCCGACCCCGGATAAGAGGCTGAAGATGAGATGAGATGTACTTTTCTGGTGCAAAGTCTAATAATAATCGAACCTTTTGCATCTTAAAAACATGTTTAAGATGCATTTATGAACCCGGTTTTGACAGGAAACTCTTCAGAATCACTGTGTTATTAATTTATTTATTTATTGTTTTCTGATCGATCACTTTATTTTGGGATTTCTTTTGTACTTGTTATTGTTTTGCACGCTTCAGCTGTACGCAGGAGGCCGAGCGAGACGGCTCTTTATCCATTTTGCACAGAGAAACAAACGCGTCTAGCAATAATAACGGTTTGCCGCTACCTTTCGAGTCGGAGACGCTTGTTTTTTTTTGGTTTTTCTCGCCGTATGAATCCGTGGAGCGGTTTTGAAAAATGCACAACAACGCTCGGAGCATCCGGGGAAACCCCCACGTGGGTCTTTTTCCCGCCCGATGCAGCACTGACGGTGTCGTTGACGCCGCGCTCCCGCTCGTTTTTACTCAGATGACGTGTCAAAAGTGTGTGTACAGCGTTTTCTTCGGTCTGCTTCGACGAACCTCTCGCGCGCTCTCTCTCTCTCTGTCTCTGTTGTCGTGGTCACCCGAAGGGATCTTTACTAAACTAAACGCTTTACTAGACTAATTTAAAAAAAAAGAACTCTGGCACCGTCTGGACTCTATTTCTACTAGACTCTACGGAGAATAGATAAACCATATAAAGTAGGTAAATACTTAAGACACTGCTGAACTCTGCTGCGAGGCGTATTTCAGGTTGCAGTTGTGCTGAAGGGCTGTTTTCAGTAGCAATAGACCCAGAGTGTGCCTGCTACATACCAACCCCGACACCCCACGCCATGCTTTCCCATTGGTCGACTGAAAAAGTGATTGATTGATTGATTGGACTGGTTGAGTCTTTGATTTCTTGACTAAGTGATTATCTGATTGGTTTAACGTTTGGTCGGTTGGTCGGTCGGTCGGTCGGTCGGTTGATGAAATAATTCTAATGCTTTTTGATACTGAAGGAGGTTCGCCGTCCCCCTCCGTCGCCTGCCGGGACTCTTCCTCCTCCTCATGAAGTCGTCGAACAAACAGCACAGAGAACCGACCGATTGGCTGATTCTCTATTTTTTAACTTTTTAAAACGGTCAAAAAAGGTTCAGATTCACTAAAGTCTGCGGCACTTTGTCCCGTAGACACCAGATTTGGACTCTAGTGGCGTTCGTACGGCTCTTTTCTTGGGGTCGTTGAACAAACAGCACAGAGAACTGATTATTATTATTATTATGATTTAAACGGTCAAAAAAGGTTCAGATTCACTAAAGTCTGCGGGGAAGAAAACGCCATTTTGTCCCGTCGACACTTACGTCCAGGTTTTGACTCTAGTGGCGTTCGTACGGCTCTTTTCTTGGGGTTTCCTTTGGCAGAAGTTGTGGCTAGTGCCTGGTACTTTTTCTTTCGTACTTCTTTTGCAGGAAACCAGAGTGGCGGCGTCGTCGTGAACGGTTCAGAGATAACACAAAAATGGTGGACCCAATGAAGACACGGACACGAAGTTAAAGTACAAATAAAACCTTTAATAATAACAACAGAAAACGCAAAAACACTACAGAGAAAAACAGGTATTATAACGAACAAGACGATCACGGGAAAGACAGGGACGAGGAGACGACGGAAGATCAGGGAACACGGGAAGCTACGGAGAAACAAAGAACAAACACGATTAGTATTCTTAACGACGGGGAGCGTGAAACTACAACGAGAGAGGGGACGCCAATCCGTGGTAGTAGTTTTACCAGTTAAGGGTCTACAACGGTCCGGCGCTGCATGCCTGTCAGCTAACGGTATTTGTAGTGGCACAGGTGATCAGCGTAACAGGCTGCAGCTCGGGGGGAACGCCTACCGGACCTAGACAAACATGAACACACATACACGAGCAGGGACAGACGGACAGAGGGAGACAGACTCAAACGAGAAGAGAGGAGGGTACTGACAGAACCGAGTCTTGACAGGAGGACTTTGATTTATTAAGAATTTATAGGATATGATGAGTTTATCCAGCGTTTTAAAGCCGTTCCTCAAGCTCGCCGTCTTCTACGAAGCAACAGTGGTAACATCTTACATATTCGTTAATTCGGGTACATCAGTATAACGAACAAGACGATCACGGGAAAGACAGGAACGAGGAGACGACGGAAGATCAGGGAACACGGGAAGCTACGGAGAAACAAAGAACAAACACGATTAGTAGACTTAACGACGGGGAGCGTGAAACTACAACGAGAGAGGGGACGCCAATCCGTGGGGAGTAGTTTTACCAGTTAAGGGTCTACAACGGTCCGGCGCTGCATGCCTGTCAGCTCGAGGTATTTATGGTTGCACAGGTGATCAGCGTAACAGGCTGCAGCTTGGGGGGAACGCCTACCGGACCTAGACAAACATGAACACACATACACGAGCAGGGACAGACGGACAAAAGGAGACAGACTCAAACGGGAAGAGAGGAGGGTACGGACAGAACCGAGTCTTGACAGGAGGACTTTGATTTATTAAGAATTTATAGGATATGATGAGTTTATCCAGCGTTTTAAAGCCGTTCCTCAAGCTCGCCGTCTTCTACGAAGCAACTGTACTAACATCTTACACATTCGTTAATTCGGGTACATGTCCTGGAGCTAAAGCTTTCAGGTCGGTGTCTGCCGCACAGCTAACTTTTACCAGTTTCCGCGGGACTCAAAAACACACAGAAAGTCTGATAATAACTTCCAAAACACAACATTCGCTCTCAGTGGTTCTGCGACGTACACTGGGTTTGAAATATTATCTAAAAACACAAACAAAGAGGTGAAGTCCGTCTCCTTTGGATCTTGTTTCAGAAAATATAAACGAATGAAGAGTTTGAATCGTCAACTTTTTATCAACTACGAAGCGAACGAACGAGCGAGACTCAGGCTTTACGTCTCGACGCGGCCGATACTAGACTCTGACAAATCCTCTTGATCCAACTTTCACGACTGCAGAGGAAAAACAAAACGGCGCCCGCGGAGCAACTTTAGTGAATCTGACTCTGGTTTGCACTGAGCACAAAAACCACAGCCGAACGTTTGACGTCCGTGTCGGGACGTTTGTTCAACTGACGACCAACGTCAGCTCTCCGTACCTGGACGTCACCAGGCGGGAGAAGACGGGTAAAACCATTTTGAACTAACCCCCACAACGTGTCCGATCCGTCGCTTTCTTTCCTGTTTTGCGACGTGACAAAAGACAGATCAGAGCAAAAATAAGCTCTTATTTTGGAGGAGGAAACCACCGTCTTCGCGCTGAGCTGTGGGTCAGTCCATGTGGTGCTACCGAGAGGGGGGGGGTTTGGAAGAGTCCACATTAAGATTGGAGGGGTTCGGTGAATCTCTGCTCCTCCCTGCCTTCTTTGACCCGTTTCAAGAACCAAAAGCTGCTTCGTCACCTTCAACAAACAAACACCAACGCGGAGGAAAATGCACAGATCTCATTGTTCCTTATTATTACTATTGTTATTAACTGTGTGATAAATGCAATACGACAGTTATGTAAACAGGAAGTGATGCTGTATCCTATTTACAGTCTTTAACTTTGTTCGTGGTCACAGATTTTGTTTCCTCTCACTGCTTTAACCACCGTCGCCCCGTTTACACCGCAACTGGGGTCGTCCGCGCGGTTTAACGCAGGTTTTTAAGCGTCATATCAGCCCCCGCTTAGAAACGCCATAACTCGACAGAAGTTGCCTTTTTTTTTCAGGAAACGCAGCCGAGGATACGTCGGATGTTCCCCAACCTGACGCCGCGCGAATCGACCTTTAAATCAAATCTCCGGGCGAGATGGAAACGAATAACCGGAGACGCTAAGTCGGGATAAGAGGTTTCTTGATATATGCGCTTTTATTGTGGCGGGTAAATACGCGTAACACGCAGAGATTAAAAGGGAGAATTGAAACGAATTAATAGTCCGACTTTAGTTAAACTTTTTTAACGTGTTTCAGAAACCGCAGTTGGCGAAAAGCGGTGAAACCTGGGTGTAAAGGAGGCGAACGCCGTGCCTCAGTGCGCTTTTATTGTGGCGGGTAAATACGCGTAAACCCACAGATTAAAAGTGAGAATTGAAACAAATTAATAGTCCGACTTTAGTAAAGTTTTTTAACGTGTTTCAGAAGCTGCGGTTGGCGGAAACCGGTGAAACCTCGGAGTAAAGGAGGCGAACGGCGTGCCTCAGTGCTTTTATTGTGGCGGGTAAATACGCGTAACACTTGAAAAAACAGAGATTAAAAGTGAGAATTGATAGAAATTAATAGTCCGACTTTAATTAAACCTTTTTAACGTGTTTCAGAAACTGCGGTTGGCGAAAACTGGGGTAAAGGAGGCGAACGCCGTGCCTCAGTGCGCTTTTATTGTGGCGGGTAAATACGCGTAAACCCAGAGATTAAAAGTGAGAATTGAAACGAATTAATAGTCCGACTTTAATTAAAGTTTTTTAACGTGTTTCAGAAACTGCGGTTGGCGAAAACCGGTGAAACCTCGGTGTAAAGGAGGCGAACGCCGTGCCTCGGTGACCCCGCCTCGGTGCGCTTTTATTGTGGCGATAACGACGATGGTTACGAACATATATAAAAATATATAAATATACTTTTTAGTATTTTGAGTTGAAATACTTTTTAGTACTTTGCGAACACGTGTCTCTGTATATAAAACAAAAGCCTCCTGAAATAAACCAGAGAAAAATTTAATACTGAATCTGTTGTGATGGTTTTATTTTGAAGGTCCTGGTTGTGATTGAACTTCCTCTTCGCACGTAGACGACAAAAGGAGACGGTTAAGTTTAGACGACTAAAGGAGACGGTTAAGTTTAGTCTCTAAAGGAGACGGTTAAGTTTAGACACTAAAGGAGACGGTTAAGTTTAGACGACTAAAGGTGACGGTTAAGTTTAGACGACTAAAGGTGACGGTTAAGTTTAGACGACTAAAGGTGACGGTTAAGTTTAGACGACAAAAGGAGACGGTTAAGTTTAGACGACTAAAGGTGACGGTTAAGTTTAGACGACTAAAGGTGACGGTTAAGTTTAGACGACTAAAGGAGACGGTTAAGTTTAGTCACTAAAGGAGACGGTTAAGTTTAGACACTAAAGGAGACGGTTAAGTTTAGACGACTAAAGGTGACGGTTAAGTTTAGACGACTAAAGGAGACGGTTAAGTTTAGACGACTAAAGGAGACGGTTAAGTTTAGACGACTAAAGGTGACGGTTAAGTTTAGACGACTAAAGGAGACGGTTAAGTTTAGACGACCAAAGGAGACGGTTAAGTTTAGACGACTAAAGGTGACGGTTAAGTTTAGACGACTAAAGGAGACGGTTAAGTTTAGTCACTAAAGGAGACGGTTAAGTTTAGTCTCTAAAGGAGACGGTTAAGTTTAGTCACTAAAGGAGACGGTTAAGTTTAGTCTCTAAAGGTGACGGTTAAGTTAAGTCACTAAAGGAGACGGTTAAGTTTAGTCACTAAAGGAGACGGTTAAGTTTAGTCTCTAAAGGAGACGGTTAAGTTTAGACGACTAAAGGTGACGGTTAAGTTTAGTCACTAAAGGAGACGGTTAAGTTTAGACGACTAAAGGTGACGGTTAAGTTTAGTCTCTAAAGGTGACGGTTAAGTTTAGACGACTAAAGGAGACGGTTAAGTTTAGATGACTAAAGGAGACGGTTAAGTTTAGTCTCTAAAGGTGACGGTTAAGTTAAGTCACTAAAGGAGACGGTTAAGTTTAGTCACTAAAGGAGACGGTTAAGTTTAGTCTCTAAAGGAGACGGTTAAGTTTAGACGACTAAAGGTGACGGTTAAGTTTAGTCACTAAAGGAGACGGTTAAGTTTAGACGACTAAAGGTGACGGTTAAGTTTAGTCTCTAAAGGTGACGGTTAAGTTTAGACGACTAAAGGAGACGGTTAAGTTTAGACGACTAAAGGAGACGGTTAAGTGTAGACCACTAAAGGAGACGGTTAAGTTTAGACGACTAAAGGTGACGGTTAAGTTTAGACACTAAAGGAGACGGTTAAGTTTAGTCACTAAAGGAGACGGTTAAGTTTAGACGACTAAAGGTGACGGTTAAGTTTAGTCTCTAAAGGAGACGGTTAAGTTTAGTCACTAAAGGAGACGGTTAAGTTTAGACGACTAAAGGAGACGGTTAAGTTTAGTCACTAAAGGAGACGGTTAAGTTTAGTCTCTAAAGGAGACGGTTAAGTTTAGACACTAAAGGAGACGGTTAAGTTTAGTCTCTAAAGGAGACGGTTAAGTTTAGTCACTAAAGGAGACCGTTAAGTTTAGACACTAAAGGAGACGGTTAAG
>NC_139846.1:25092805-25117805 GCF_963691815.1 Echiichthys vipera | reverse complement strand
TCCGAACATCAAACTCCTCAACTCAACACTTTCCCTTCACCTGCAACTTTATTTATTTATTATTATTATTATTTATTCCATATGTGCAACTTTTATCCTTTATGTGCAATATTTCATTATTAATGTGCAATTTATTTCATATTAAATGTGCAACTCTTTATCCTTCATGTGCATTTTTATCCTTTATTTGCGTTTGTAACACTGCATTTATTCCATATGTGCAGTTTTAAACATATTTTATGTGCAATATTTTATCCTTTATGATCATTTTGTATCATATATGTGCAATTCTTTATCCTTTATGTGCAATTCTTTATCCTTTATGTGCAATTCTTTATCCTTTATGTGCAATTCTTTATCCTTTATGTGCATTATTTTACATTCTGTGCAGTTTCATCCTATATTTGTGCATTTGTCTCATATTTGTGTCAGTTATTTGATTCCACATGTGTAATTTTGTTCTCTGTGTGTTTATGTTTATGTTATGATTCCATAGTTGCACATTTTTCATCCCATCCCATTTTTAACATGCAATTTTATCAACATGTGCAACTTTAATCATATTTGAGAAACTTAAACGTGCTTTTTTCCTCCTGTTTGTGAAGTTTTTGATCCTAAAAGTTCAGTTTTAACACAAACAGACTTTTGTCTGAATCCAGAAACAGACGACGTTAGATTCAAAATGATAAACACAAACATTAATATACGATGATATAGATGTTTAAATACATTTAAACATTAATGTTTGCAGTGATTTTATTGCACTTAATGTGTAAATACAGCAGAGGGAGCTGCTCCTTCATGTTTCACTGAGGATGAGGATGAAGATGATGAAGATGATGAGTCATTAAAAAATGTGATGACGTCAGAATGAGACGAGGAATAAAGAGGAAATTATGACGTCATCACGTTTAAAAAAACAAAGTTATATTAAAAATATTTCAATTCAATTCAGTTTTATTTATAGTGCTGAATCCTAACCGAAGTTATCTCAGGACACTTTACAGAGTAGGTAAAGACCACACTCTATGACTTATTTATGATTTACAGAGACCCAACAATTCCCCGTAGAGTACATATTAGTAGTACATTAAATTCTTACGTAATAACCAGTTATTTTGAGATAACCACTCTTTTTGTTTTAATAATATCTCTTTATTTTGAGAAGGTTTATATTTGCTTGAGATAAAAAGTCAATGTTCTTAGATGATAAACAATTGTTTTGACATAAATCGTTATGTTGACATAACTCATTAATGTGAGAAACTTTCACATTTTTGAGATAAAAAGTCATTTTTTTAGATAATAACCAGTTTATTAAGATAAAAAAAATCATTATTTTGAGAAACTAACTCCTTATTTTGATATAGTTTCTATTTTTTTTAATACCCAGTCATTATATTTTGTGAGTTTATCTTTATTATGAGAATGTTCTTAATTGTCTTAGATAATAACCAATTATGTTGAGATCATTTCTCATTATTATGAGAAACTTTCACGTTTTTGAGATAAAAAGTGACATTTTTTGAGATAACCAGTTTTCTTAGATAAAAAAAGTCACTATTTTAGTAAATAACTCATAATTTGGGGAACTTTTCTAATTTTCCTAGAGACTCAGTCATTAAATTTAGTAAATTTCTCATTATTCTGAGAAAATATCTCATTATTATGAGAATCTTTCATATTTTTAAGATAAAATAATCATTATATTGAGAAACTAAAGTCATTTTTCAAGATAAAAAGTCATTTTTTTAGATACAAAGTCATTTTTTTGAGATACTAACTCATTATTGTGATATAGTTTATATTTCTTGAGACACTCAGTCATTATAATATATAAGTTTATCATTATATTTGTAAGTTTATCATTATATTTTGTAAGTTTATCATTATATTTTATAAGTTTATCATTATATTTGGTTAGTTTATCATTATAATATATAAGTTTATCATTATATTTGTAAGTTTATCATTATTTTATGTAAGTTTATCATTATTTTATGTAAGTTTATCATTATATTTGTAAGTTTATCATTATTTTATGTAAGTTTATCATTATTTTATGTAAGTTTATCATTATATTTGTAAGTTTATCATTATTTTATGTAAGTTTATCATTATATTTGTAAGTTTATCATTATTTTATGTAAGTTTATCATTATATTTGTAAGTTTATCATTATTTTATGTAAGTTTATCATTATTTTATGTAAGTTTATCATTATATTTGTAAGTTTATCATTATTTTATGTAAGTTTATCATTATATTTGGTAAGTTTATCATTATATTTGTAAGTTTATCATGATTTTATGTAAGTTTATCATTATATTTGGTAAGTTTATCATTATATTTGTAAGTTTATCATGATTTTATGTAAGTTTATCATTATATATGTAAGTTTATCATTATATTTGTAAGTTTATCATTATATTTGTAAGTTTATCATTATATTATGTAAGTTTATCATTATATTTGGTAAGTTTATCATTATATTTGTAAGTTTATCATTATTTTATGTAAGTTTATCATTATTTTATGTAAGTTTATCATTATTTTATGTAAGTTTATCATTATATTTGTAAGTTTATCATTATTTTATATAAGTTTATCATTATATTTGTAAGTTTATCATTATTTTATGTAAATGTATCATTATATTATATAAATTTCTCATGATTTTGAGGCAGTTTCTCATTCAAATGTCTCTAAAGTTCTTTGTTTTCCTGCAGTTTTCTCTGGTATTTTCTCCTTAAATGTCGTGATTTAAAGTCTGTTTAGTTCCTCTGTAAAAACACACACTTTAAAGTATATAAATATTAATAAATATGAATAAATACGAGTAAATATGAGTAAATATGAGTAAATATGAATTATGATCCCTCCGCCCAGATGTGTGAACTCTTCTTCTTCGGCTGCCACGTTCTTGCTCCTTTCCAAACAGAGGGAGACGCTGGGAAGCTGTGCCGCCCCCTGATTGGTCCAAACACCACACAAGCCCCGCCCACGAGCTGCTTCTCCCGACGTGATTGGCCCAGAGTGAAATCAATCACGGTTACTATGGACTTTGGCTTTGCTGGTATCCAAGTGGAGGACGTGAGTTTTTGGGCAACTCGTAGCTTCATCGTTGACCTCAGGAGCGCGGACTTTTTTACGTATTTACCGATAATTTAACGCGTTAGATCGTAACTTTAAAGTTTAAATATTAACATCGGATAGTTGAGGAAGCGATGCCGCAGAGAAAGACCCCGAAAACCCACTCCAAAAAAGGTTAGTACCCCTTTTTTTGCTCGGTTCTCTGACGCCTGGACGCGCCTCTTACGTCCTCTCGCCGAACCCCGTTGAATTTATCATCGATTTAAAGTTGTTTTCCGTGTCAGCGACAATATAAAGACAACAGAACAAAACTAAATACATATTAGGAGTCATATATATATGTTCTTTAATTCGGCTTACATATTGACACCATGTTGAACACGAACTTACGCTTTCTCACCCGTGGTTCCCACAGTCTCCTTCAGGCGAAAGTGCGTCTAAAAGCGACAGTAAAACATGATTTTTCACCAAAGTAAACGCAGGTTGTGTATTTAACTTATGCCGAATTGAGCAGTGATGTTTAAACTTTAATGTGCATGCTCTAATTTGTGTTTCATTTTGTGTTTTTCTTTCCACTAAACAAAAGTATATTTAAATCGCAGAATTTTCAATAGAGTCTGGTTTGACTTATGGGGCGTCTAAAAGCAGTAACATTAAAACACAATAATTTACCAAAATAAAGGTAGTTTGTGTATTTAACCTAAGCCGAGCTGAGCAGTTATGCTTAAACGTTAATATGCATGCCCTAATTTGTGTTTTCTGTAGTGTTTCATTGTTCTACTAAACAAAAGTAAATTAAAATTTGCAGATTTTTTAATGGAGTCTGGTTTGACGCCCCCAAGATACAAGAAAATAGGGCTAATTTAGCCTTTTTTCTGTCAAAATAGCCACAAAACACATGATTAATGAGTCAAACTGGACTAAATGTGTGAGTTTAAATCAAAGGGATGCTCTGTGTGGCTGTTAGCTTGTTTGTGCAGCTGTAGCATGGAAATGGCCCTGTTAATGATGCTAAGCTAACCTAGCTACCAGAGATGATGCAGACAGCCCTGGGTTCATGTTCTGGGGTCATTTGCTTTGATTTGAGCCAATAAAACCGACTTCACTTACCTTGTTTGCACATTTATAATCCTGCATAAACATTCCAGATTATTCCTCAATCATACCACAGCTCCATTATGATGATTAATGAGTATAAACTGGATTTATTGTGCATCTGTTGTCACTTTGATACTCACAGTATGCACAGTACAGTGATAAGATCAATTATGTTTATAGTTTTCACGTGATTAAAGTAATTTAAATAAGTTGTTTTGCCAACATTTGTTTGTTTAATTATGAAAATGAAGCATCTGCATCAGTCAGGCTCTAAAAAAACAATTAGATTTTCATATTTTTACGTCGATCTTAGGGGAGGGGCTTTAATTTAGAGGGTACCAGCAGCACCGTGAGTCAATACTGTCATGTAAGTGTGTTCGGGCCTGAAATCTCGTCACGCATCGGAAAAAAATTGGTGCAGATTGGGCAGTGTTTATCGAAATTACAGCAACTTCCTGTTTCTTGACTGTGGCGCCGAGCCACGCCCACGCGGTGTGGTTAAAACGCAAATGGCGAGTATCGTTTGATGAACTGGTCTTCAGAGCGTACTGACCGATTTAGAAGTCGATCGTGTTTAATCTCTATGAGGAGTTCGGTTGTGAATTCTCTCTCACGTAGTTTCATAACTAGCGTAGCGTACGTAACTAGCGTAGCGTACGTAACTAGTGTAGCTTACGTAACTAGTGTAGCTTACGTAACTAGCGTAGTTTTATAACTAGCGTAGTTTTATAACTAGCGTAGTTTCATAACTAGCGTAGCTTACGTAACTAGTGTAGCTTACGTAACTAGTGTAGCTTACGTAACTAGCGTAGTTTTATAACTAGCCTAGCTTACGTAACTTGTGTAGTTTACTTAACTAGCGTAGTTTTATAACTAGCCTAGCTTACGTAACTTGTGTAGCTTACTTAACTAGCGTAGTTTCATATTAGCCTAGCTTATGTAACTAAGTGTAGCTTACATAACTAGCGTAGTTTTATAACTAGCCTAGCTTACGTAACTAGTGTAGCTTACTTAACTAGCGTAGTTTCATATTAGCCTAGCTTATGTAACTAAGTGTAGCTTACATAACTAGTGTAGTTTACTTAACTAGCGTAGTTTTATAACTAGCCTAGTTTACGTAACTAGTGTAGCTTACTTAACTAGCGTAGTTTCATAACTAGCCTAGCTTACGTAACTAGTGTAGCTTACATACCTAGTGTAGCTTACTTAACTAGCGTAGCTTACGTAACTATCCTAGCTTACATAACTAGCGTAAATGTGCGCACCACCAGTTCCGTTCATTCTCCGGTGATGTCGGAAGTCATTAATCCGATGTTTATCTCCTTATACGCACTAGCTTGGATAGCTGTGTGTTCAAACTGACTGATAGGTTTGTTGTTGTTGTTTTTATGTGTGTGCTAACTGAGATAAGCTAATTGAATCAGCACGATGTTTACGAGGCTAATGTTTACCGTGCGTAACTAGCTAACTGTGTTCAGGTGGTAATATTAGCAAATATGTTTTCTTGTTTATAGTGTTAACACCCGCATGTGTGTTTTATCTGCATGTCTCAATCAAAATCCATCTTAACTCGGTCCTTCGAGCCGGAGAATATTGGCGACTTTAGAAATTTCACGTGCAAATCTAAAAGAAAAGTCATAAAATGGCCACTAAATTCAAAATGGCCGACTTCCTTTTGAGTTTACGATGTGGCTCCAAGAGGCTTTTTTGTTTGTCTGGAAGAGTTTTACACGCCTACGGAGTTTGGTATGGTTCAAATCCGGCCTTGTGTGTGTGTGTGCGTGTATGCGTGCATGTGTGTGTGTGTGTGTGTGTGTGTGTGTGTGTGTGTGTGTGTGTGTGTGTGTGTGTGTGTGCGTCTGTGTGTGCGTCTGTGTGTGTGTGTGTGTGTGTGTGTGTCTGTGTGTGTGTGTGTGAAAACAAGTGTCAAGGTTATTTGCTGTTCTGTCCTCTCTGGTATCTCACACGCACGCACACACACACACACACACACACACACACACACACACACACACACACACACACACACACACACACACACACACACACACACACACACACACACTCACTCACAGCTCTAATAATAGTGTGGATCAGGTTCTGGAGCCAGTCGAGCTCTTTGTTTCTGCAGCTCACTCACATTCTGGCGTCCTCTCAGCTCGCCGTTTCCCCGTTACAGCCGTTTGGAATATTTTTAATTGTTGTGTTGTTGTTTTGTAAACGCTGTCGTGTTTTTGGGACGTTGTCGTGTTGAAAGCGTGTTTTCGCTTTATTGCGGCGGCGTTTAAGTGTCACGTATCCGCTGGTTCTGGCTCGTCCCTGGTTCTGGGTCCAGCTGAGACCGGAGCCGCTCCATGCAGCGCTACCGCCACTATGGCGCCCCACCTCCCCCACCCCCCGCACCTCCTGTAGAGGAGATCCACGCTGATGAAGAGGAGGAGGAGGAGGAGGTGTACGCTGAAGAGGAGGTGTGTGATGAGGAGGAGGCGGAGCCACTGATACAGGAGGAGGAGCCTGAGGGGCAGGAGGCAGGTAGGACTGGTTCTGATCTGGCCTGGTTTGGTTCTAATCTGGCCTGGTTTGGTCTGGCTGTGGTTGTAATCTGGTCTGGTTCTAATCAAGCGTGGTTTGGTCTGGTTGTAATCCGGCATGGTTTAGTTTGGTTCTAATCTGGCCTGGTTTGGTCTGGCTCTATTTTGGTCAGGTTCTAATCTGGCGCGGTTTGGTCTGTTCTACTCTGGCCTGGTTTGGTCTGGTTTTAATCCGGCATAGTTTGGTCTGGTTCTAATCTAGTCTGGTATGCTCTGACTTTATTCTGGCCTGGTTTGGTCTGGTTCTAATCTGGCATGTTTTGGTCTGGTCTGGTTTTTATCTGGTCTGGTTCTAATCTGGCCTGGTTTGGCATGGTTTGGTCCAGCTCTTATCTGGCCTGGTTTGTCCTGGTCTGGTTCTAATCTGGCCTGGTTCGGCTCTGTTAGGAAGCATTGTTGAGGAGGACGTCCCACAGACGAAGGAGGAAGTTGAGCCCGTCGTCATGGAGACAGGTAGGACCGGTCTGGGAGCTTCGTTTGGCACGGATTGGTTTGGTTCGGCACAGTTAGAGGATGTGTTGATGAGAAGCAGATCAATTATTTCAGATAATAACTTATTATTTTCTGGTTTGGTCTGGTTCTTATCTGGCCTGGTTTGGAACAAACCTGCGGTGTCCGCGGAGCCGTTTCAGTCCCTGAGGACGGAACAAACGCAAACCTGTTGTGTCCGCGGAGCCGTTTCAGTCCCTGAGGACGGGACAAACGCAGACCTGTGGTGTCCGCGGGGCCGTTTCAGTCCCTGAGGACGGAACAAACGCAGACCTGCGGTGTCCGCGGAGCCGTTTCAGTCCCTGAGGACGGAACAAACACAGACCTGCGGTGTCCGCGGAGCCGTTTCAGTCCCTGAGGACGGAACAAACGCAGACCTGCGGTGTCCGCGGAGCCGTTTCAGTCCCTGAGGACGGAACAAACGCAGACCTGCGGTGTCCGCGGGGCCGTTTCAGTCAATGAGGACGAGACAGACACAGACCTGCGGTGTCCGCGGAGCCGTTTCAGTCCCTGAGGACAGAACAAACACAGACCTGCGGTGTCCGCGGAGCCGTTTCAGTCCCTGAGGACAGAACAAACACAGACCTGCGGTGTCCGCGGAGCCGTTTCAGTCCCTGAGGACAGGAGAAACGCAGACCAGTGGCGTCCGCGGAGCCGTTTCAGTCCCTGAGGACAGGAGAAACGCAGACCAGTGGTGTCCGCGGAGCCGTTTCAGTCCCTGAGGACAAACAGCTGCTGTGTGTCGGGGTCGTGTTGACTCTATTCTGGGTCGAGCTGCTCTTTCCTCTCACACAGGGTTTATATCAACTCTGTGTGTCCTGGAGAAGATGTTTTAAATGAGTTATCTCTAAATAATGAGTTTTTATCCAAAATAATGAGTTATTGTCTAAAATAATGAGTTATTATCTCAAAATAATGAGTTTTTATCTAAAATAATGAGTTATTATCTCAAAATAATCAAAAATAAATAATAAAACACTTGATCTTATATGATTTCGTGTTGAGTTATCGCCCAACGAGGCCTGAGACGCGACTGTAACGTTTGATTTCCACGTCCTTAGAGGGGAAGACGGCGCTGGCGGAGAGCAAGAATGGGAAGCGGACGGAGCGAGGCGGAGGAGACGCAGCAGCAGCAGCAGGAGGAGGAGGAGCGTCCAAGTCCTCCATGTTCACCTGGGTGGTGGTCCTGGCTCTGCTGGGAGTCTGGAGCTCCGTGGCCGTGGTCTACTTCGACATCGTGGACTACGACGGCGTCATCGGTGAGTGACTTTGATCCGTAAATTCAGGTTAAACACAAAGGGAAAATCTCCTTTACCCACATGTTGTTTCCTTTCTGAGCTTTGCCTCCACGCTGTTAGCACGTCACACGCTTCACTCATCTGATTGGTTGGTTTGGCCCGTATGTTGGTGACAGACAGATGGTTTATCCAATCAGAAACCAGGATTTTCACCCCTTCACAAAGATCTTTAAACCAGAGTTCAGATGGATCTGCAGAGACCAGGAGAACCGGTCCATCTGGACTCAGGTTAAGTTTTTACTGCACACAGAGATAAAGATTCACCCTGCTTCTTCTTCCTCTTCCTCCTCTTCCTCCTCTTCCTCCTCCTCCTCTTCCTCCTCTTCCTCTCTGCACGCAGCCAGAGCGAAGGAGTTTCGTATGAACTTTTCTCAAGTTCTGCAAGGTACTTCACATCACACCTGTGCCTCCATCCATTCATGTGTCTGCACAAACAACTCCCTCCCTGCTGTAAACGACCAAACATTCAACCATTCTGACGATTTTAACCTTTAAATGTTTGAATTTTATTGTGTTTTTTCAATAAATTTGTATAAATGTTCTGTTACATGATGATGGTTTACAAATATGGAGTTTACCACAGCTGGAAAGTGCTGGAAATGCTTGAATTTCACTGTAGAAAAGACAAAAATGTCTCAAAACTTCTATAAAAACATTACAGATTAATATATTTTTCTGCATAAACCTCTTAAACAACTCCCCCCCTGCTCAAAACGACCAAACATTTAATCATTCTGAGGATTTAAACTCTTTAAATGTTTGAATTTTAGTGTTTTTTTCTTCAATAAATGGGAATCAATTGCTATAAATGTTCTGTTACATGATGATTGTATACCAAAATTTAGTTTACAACAGTTGGTGCTGGAAAAGACTGAAAATTCACCTTAAAATGCTTGAATTTGAATTTGGAAAAGACAAAAATGTCCCAAATCATTTATAAAAACTTTGCAGATTCATATATTTTTTCTGCTTTTTTCTGCATAAATCTCTTAAAAAACTCTCTCCCTGCTGTAAAGTGCTGTAAAAGACTGAAAATGCACCTTGAAATGTGTGAAAAGTGCTTGAATTTAACTTTGGAAAAGACAAAAATGTCCCAAAACTGCTCTAAAAACTCATGTTATTAAATTTAACTTTGGAAAATGTGCAGAAACCCTCATTTTTATATCCTCACTTTCCCTTTTTTAGATACTTTTGCCCGCTCTTTCAGTGGTTGCCAGGTTGGTAACTGAAAACATGGCTGCCGTGGTTAGTCACCGCGTATTTGGAGTCATTCAAATGCAGATAAACGTCATTTAAATGATGAAAAGGGACGTAAAAGACCCAGAAATGTACAAGTTTCCTGTAGTTTTCTGTTGTTAGCCTCTAAAACAAACACAAAACGCGAGTGTGAGCCTGAGAATGAGCAGCTTTTCTACCCTTTTTAACGCAGACAGAGGCGGTTTATGGTGCAGCCGCACTGGATTCAGATCCGCGGACCAGATTCTGCAGAGAGAAGACGTCCTGCACCACTTCCTTCCTCTTGCTCTACATGAATACTCATATGTGCAGCTATTAATATGCTTTAATGCAGCGTTCTGCTCTCTACAGTGGACCGGCACGCTAACACTATTTAAATAAAGTATAAATAACGCTTTTATGGGTTTTATGCCTGTGCAGAACTGCAGTTACGTCACGTTTAGTCAAGAAATCCTCCTTTATTGTCATTTTTGAGTCAATTCCTTCTAAGACGCTCACAGTTGCATGAATGCATACAGTTTATTTTGAGTATATCATCATTTTTTATTGTTATTTATTTGGGAATTACTTTAGAAAATCTTTAAAATGTGGATAAATGTAAAAAAAATCTATATAAAAGTTTAAAAAAACACATTAAACTGTGAAGAATGTGATATTTCCTTCTGTCATTCTCTTTAAAATATAATAAATTAGCGGTTATTGGACGTTACGGTTGCAACAAAACCCAATGTAAGGAGATTATTAGTTTGATAAAAGGCACAAATTTAACTTATTTGAATATTTATAACTTTAAAAGTCGATAAACTAGAGTTCACTGTTAGCCACGCTCACTGTTAGCCACGCTCACTGTTAGCCACGCTCACTGTTGGCCACGCTCACTGTTAGCCTCGCTCACTGTTAGCCACGCTCACTGTTAGCCTCGCTGTCTGTTAGCCTCGCTCACTGTTAGCCTCGCTCATTGTTAGCCACGCTCACTGTTAGCCACGCTCACTGTTAGCCACGCTCACTGTTAGCCTCGCTGACTGTTAGCCTCGCTCACTGTTGGCCACGCTCACTGTTAGCCTCGCTGACTGTTAGCCTCGCTCACTGTTAGCCACGCTCACTGTTAGCCACGCTCACTGTTAGCCTCGCTCACTGTTAGCCTCGCTCACTGTTAGCCTCGCTCACTGTTAGCCACGCTCACTGTTAGCCAGGCTCACTGTTAGCCACGCTGACTGTTAGCCACGCTCACTGTTAGCCACGCTGACTGTTAGCCACGCTCACTGTTAGCCTCGCTCACTGTTACATCAGGTCCAAACTTCCGTCCTTCACAATAAGGTCAACGTAATTCCATTGCTAGGCAACAACCTTGGTCCTTGTTAACTTCCTGTCAGTTGATGTCCTTCGCATTCACTGCAACAGGAAATAAACTAGGACACATTTAGAACGCTTTTATGGGTTTTATGCCTGTGCAGAACTGCAGTTACTTCAGTTACTACTCGAAAACAGTCGTCAGATTAATGGGTAATGAAAGTAACGGTTAGTCTGTTTGCATGTGTGTCACTCAACCTTCCTCTTCCTCCTCTTCCTCCCTCAGGGAAACTGACGGCCTACGACACCGACGGAGACGGAGACTTCGACGTGGAGGACGCTAAAGTTCTGCTCGGCAAGTCCAATTTCATTTCTTCTCTGTGTGAAAGTGTTTTTGTCGCACTGGAGGAACTTTTTTATAGTTCTTTGTATTGCGTTTGTGCCGCAATCACAATAAGGCCCATCAATGTTGTCCAAACTTCAGTCCTTCACAATAAAAGTCCATCAAAGTTGACCAAACTTCAGTCCTTCACAATAAGGCCCATCAATGTTGTCCAAACTTCAGTCCTTCACAATAAAAGTCCATCAATGTTGACCAAACTTCAGTCCTTCACAATAAAAGTCCATCAATGTTGACCAAACTTCAGTCCTTCACAATAAAAGCCCATCAATGTTGTCCAAAAATCCAGGACCAAACTTCAGTCCTTCACAATAAAAGCCCATCAATGTTGTCCCAACATCCAGGACCAATCTTCAGTCCTTCACAATAAAAGCCCATCAATGTTGTCCAAACATCCAGGACCAAACTTCAGTCCTTCACAATAAAAGCCCATCAATGTTGTCTAAACATCCAGGACCAAACTTCAGTCCTTCATAATAAAAGCCCATCAATGTTGTCCAAACATCCAGGACCAAACTTCAGTCCTTCACAATAAAAGCCCATCAATGTTGTCTAAACATCCAGCACCAAACTTCAGTCCTTCACAATAAAAGCACATCAATGTTGTCCAAACATCCAGGCCCAAACTTCAGTCCTTCACAATAAGGTCAACGTAATTCCATTGCTAGGCAACAACCTTGGTCCTTGCTAACTTCCTGCCAGTTAATGTCCTTCGCATTCACTGCAACAGGAAATAAACTAGGAGACATTTAGAGTGTTTTGTGTTTACATCTTTAAAAAGGTTGATATATAATATACTTACGCGCTGATTCACACACGACTATTTTTAGTCTCAAATGCGCGTGAGCCTTCACTTTACAGTCTTTAAATCAGTAAGGAAATTTTATTACAGATGTCGTTTTTGAAGCTAAAGACGCTAAAGAATTAGAGCCAAGATGGCCGCCCTCTTTCTTGGTTTAAAGCGGACAGGAAGTGACCGAGCCTGACGGGACTGAGACAGGAAGTGACCGAGCCCGACGGGACTGAGACAGGAAGTGACTGAGCCTGACGGGACTGAGACAGGAAGTGACTGAGCCTGACGGGACTGAGACAGGAAGTGACCAAGCCTGACTGGACTGAGACAGGAAGTGACCGAGCCTGACGGGACTGAGACAGGAAGTGAAGGCGTATTTGCTGTCTTTAACTCACTATCTTTCTCTTTCCCGCTTCATCATCCTTTGTCTTTTATTTTGCCCTGTTTTGTGTTTTTCCTCCCTCCTTCCTTCCCCCTCTCCTCCTTTAACACGCCGCCTTTCCGTTTTCCACCTCCACCGTTTGCTTCCATCCTCCCTTTCTCTCTCTCTCTCTCTCTCTCTCTCTCTCTCTCGTCAGGCTTGACCAAAGACGGCGACGGTAGCGCGAACGCCGAGTCGCTCGAGGAGGTTCTTAATATTTTAGCAGACGAGGGCTCTGATTGGATCTATGGCTTCTTCACCTTCCTTTATGACGTAGTGTCCTCGCCCGTAGAGCGAGCTCAGGAGGAGGGGAAGGAGGCGGCGGCGGCGGCCGAAGGTGGCACGACCTCCTCTGCTGACGGGGAGGTCGAAGGGGTCAAACTGGACCCCCAGAACCAGTAGGAGAACAGGAACAAGAGCCGATAGCGAGGCTCTCTTGGTCCCACTACCGACCAATGAGGACCGGGCCGGGATGTGTCTGGTTTCCACCGCAGGTCCAAACTGGGCCGACACATCAGACGACGTAAACGACCCGAAAACACTCGTTATGATTTTAAAAATGCAGTAAATTTAATGGATTTATTTCATAGAACACCCGGAGATGAATCGTGTCAGGACTGGACCGGGTCATGAAAGGATATTTAGGTGTTTGTGTTTATGTCGCTCAACATTAGCATCACAAAAATACGCTTAATGTTCCTGTAAATGAGTCAGAACGGGTCTAAATTATGGCGCCGGATGAAGCATCTACGTGTTTATATCTGTGAGTTAAAACGTCAATTTGAGACCTTGGGGCTGTTCTCACAAAACATGTTGAGGTTCAGTCCTAACTTGCTGTTTAGTCGTAACTCTCATTGCATTTTAGCGCTAAAATTAGCTCCTCAGAGTAAATGAGGAAGGAGCTAGCATGGCTGCTGCTTTAGAAAGGTATCGCTTTAATGGAGATGGCGTTATGAACGTGGTAGAGTTGTTCAGGGATGACATCACATCACCAACCAATAAAAAACCCCCAATATCACCGCAGATTAAAGTGCTAACAGTGATTAGCTCGGGGCAGCACGGTGAAGGCATTCAAAGGTCTTTTTTAACCACTAATGCTGCTGAAAATAACACAAACCTCTGCAGCAGCATGAGAAGAGCACACACACAACAAAGCAGCATCAGCGTAGTTAGTGAAGCCAGAGTTTATTAAAGAGTGTTTTAAAGACTTACCTACTGGCCCCTGTACCAGCTCCTCTCATAGTAAAGTCCATTACAGTGGAAGGAGCCCATTGCTGCTTTGTTGTGTGTGTAAAACTAATTTAACTCACTTTATATTAAGACTTCTCTGCTTGTAAACCATCAAAAATCACACAAATGATAGTTTATATTCTGCTTTTCTGTTTGTAGAGCTTTGAACGTGTCGTCGTCTTTGCCTCTTTGCAGTTAATAACGACGTGCATGCGATAATTATGCGACTCGTGCTAAATTAAACGGATAATTTCGACACGTTTTGACTGAAATAAAGTGCCAATAGAAGCGAACTTGAGTGACTCGACACCTGCAGCCTGTAAAGAGTGTTTGTGTGTGTGTGTGTGTGTGTGTGTGTGTGTGTGTGTGTGTGTGCACCGTCCTGACGGCTGCGTCTGCTGTTTTAAAACCTTATAGACGACAGGAAAGAGGTGAAGAAGAGAGGTCAGAAAATAAAAGGTACTATAACGGTTCCCTCTGTTCCTGCACGGCTCTGTGTTTGTACTAAATCTGAACGCGTGCACGACGACGCGAGGTGTGAAAAGTGCTTTGGTTTTGAATAAAGTGCTTGAAATGTGGTTTTTATGTGACGACAAATATAAACTACAACAGAGAGAAGGAGATCTGCGTATTTGAGAGACTGAAAACAACATTTTCTGACTTTTTCTTGCATGAAAAATTCATTTTGACGCTCAGAATTAAATTAAATAGGTTATATTTATCAGCTGACTTATGGTTTATATCACAATAACATCTAATTTAATGTGCAATAATCAGTATATTGAATAAACTGTGTGTTTTGTATGCAAACATGTAGTTTACCGCAGCTTTAAGGTGCTGGAAAAGCATGAAAATGCAACTTAAAATGCTTGAAAAGTGCTTTAATTTGACTTTGAACCCTGAGGGGACGTGTTAATACTAATTTTACGACTTGTACATTTGTGTGAGAGTATTTTACGAAGTGTTTTAGTGCCAAATGCAGCTCATACATCCGTGAAAAGTTAGAAGTAATCGAGAGAAAACCACAAACAATCTCCATTAAAGTTATTTTATCTCCATTAAGAAGGTTTATAGTTATCTCTGCTTATGACACGGTGATTACAGCTTTAACAAAGATGACGTTTACATTTAATGCATGGGAGTTTTCCACTTCTGCAGCCATAGTTGTGGTTTTTCCTGCCTGTTGTTGTCGTTGGCTTCAGTTTCATGTGTGTGTCGTCGCAGAAGACACAACGTTAGAAGAAGGTGATCAAGAGATAAAACTCCCCAAAGGTAGATCCCTCTGTGAGGTAATTTAACGCATTTATTCACCGAATGCAGCAAAGAACGAGCTCACCGTGTGAATGCTTGGTCTTATATCTGATATCTAGACGCCGCAGCCGGAGAGAACGCAACCAAAGGTACTGAAAGCGTCCGCACGCACGTCTGAAATCGAGGCTTTTCCTTTGGTGTGAGTTGTGATTTTAAGGCACGGCTTTGGTTTGAACGGCTATTGACAAAATAGATGTGCAGTGCGTTTGCAAACCCATCAAAGAATCATTTTATTAAAGCTTCTGTGTGTAAAGTTCAGAAAACTCTCTCCTCTACAAGCAAGTACCGACCAACAGTGCTAACAAAACGGCAATACCGCTAGCTCGCTGTTTGCAAATCACTCCATCAGCCAACGCCACGAAGCAACCAACAGCAGATTCATGCATCTGAGACGTAGCCAGCTTAGGTTTCAGTGAGCTAACATTAGCAAGGAGCTAACTAAGCTACACTGCGTGAATCTGGCGTCGGTCGCTTCATAACGTTAGCTGATAAAGTTATTTACAAACAGCGAGCCAGCCAGGAGTCTGGACGAACCAGCTGAGGTTATCCATTAGACAGGTTGTTACTATGTCAGCTGGCTATGAAGCTAACATTAGCAGCTAGCTACACACACTGCAGCAGCCTGCAGACCCTCAGCCAGCCTAAACCACAGCGGCAGGGATCTGATCACGGATAGTAACAGGACGGTGGCCGACCTTAAGTTTCGTCGCCGGGCTGCCGCTTCAAAATGTAGAAGAGACTCTGCCGGTTCGTTTGTTCACGTTAGCCGACTCCATTTAGCATCATTGTTGGCCTTTAGGCGAGCTGACGAGAGTAGAGGGACTCACATCGTCCACAGGCTCTTAAAGCGCACTCACACTGTCCATCCGTCCCGTGCCCAAACAGGTTTCACGGCTAAAGTCTAGTTCCTTTGACCAGTGTGAGTGCAACCGTACCGCACCCATGTCCATCGCCATGACGTCATCAACGCGTGTGACGTGTTACGGCGTGATGACGTATAGGCAGCAAGAAGCATTCGCCAAGGCCCAGGTAGTGTGAGTACAAACGGGCCTGGAGGGGGGGACAAGGACCCTAAAGCACGGGGCACGGGACGGAGGCACAGTGGGAGGGCGCCCTCAGAGACAACCACAAAGTCCTGACGGTTTAAGTTACAGAACAACACGTTCACCAACTGGAGATTAAAAACATGATCCATACTTGTAAAACTTTACACACAGGAGCTTTAAGAACTTGTAGAGGAGGGCGATGCTACGACATTTTCCACTAAACAACATAAAGTTGCTGTGAACATCCTTTTCTAACATTTCCCGGGTACCTTGTTTGATCGCAAGTCGAGTGAACGGCATGTTTGAGTCGGGACTTCTCGGGTGACTCTCACCGTCCTCCATCTTGAATCCAAACCTCAGCGCGCCCTGTCAGTGGCGCCCGGCTGCGCTCCGCTCTAAAGGAAGAGCTGAGGATGATCTACGAGAAGATGGAGGCCAAGAGGATCGCTCGCATCGCCCTGGCCGAGATCAGGGCCTTCCTCGCTGAAGAAGAGGAGGAGAAGGAGGCGGCGTGGGCGCTGAAGATGAAGACGCTGGAGGCTGCAGAGGAGCGGCTGCGGGAGGAGAGGAGGGTGGAGATGGAGAAGGAGAAGGCGGCAAAGGAGAGACAAGAGACGGAAAGATTGGCCAAAGTCGAGCGAGAGAAGATGGAGGGAGAGCGCCTGGCGAGGGAACGAGAGAGGGAACGACAGGAGAAAGAGAGACTGGAAAGAGAGAGGGTTGAAAAGGAGAGGATGGAGAGGGAGAAGGAACAACTAGAGAGGGAGAGACTTGAGAAAGAGAGGATCGCCAATGAAAGGGCGGAAAAAGAAAGGGAACGAATCGCCAAAGAAAGGGCGGAAAAAGAAAGGCAAGAGAGGGAACGCATTGCCAATGAAAGGGCACTAAAAGAAAGGCAAGAGAGGGAACGCATCGCCAATGAAAGGGCAGAAAAAGAAAGGCAAGAGAGAGAACGAATCGCCAAAGAAAGGGCGGAAAAAGAAAGGGAACGAATCGCCAATGAAAGGGCAGAAAAAGAAAGGCAAGAACGGGAGAGAATCGCCAAAGAAAGGGCGGAAAAAGAAAGACAGGAAAGGGAACGCATCGCCAATGAAAGGGCGGAAAAAGAAAGGGAACGAATCGCCAATGAAAGGGCGGAAAAAGAAAGGCAAGAGAGAGAACGAATCGCCAATGAAAGGGCGCAAAAAGAAAGGGAACGAATCGCCAAAGAAAGGGCAGAAAAAGAAAGGGAACGAATCGCCAAAGAAAGGGCAGAAAAAGAAAGACAAGAACGGGAAAGAATCGCAAAAGAAAGGGCAGAAAAAGAAAGACAAGAAAGGGAACGTATCGCCAATGAAAGGGCGGAAAAAGAAAGACAGGAAAGGGAGAGAATCGCCAAAGAAAGGGCAGAAAAAGAAAGACAAGAAAGGGAACGTATCGCCAATGAAAGGGCGGAAAAAGAAAGACAGGAAAGGGAACGAATCGCCAAAGAAAGGGCTGAAAAAGAAAGACAAGAAAGGGAACGTATCGCCAATGAAAGGGCGGAAAAAGAAAGACAGGAAAGGGAACGCATCGCCAAAGAAAGGGCGGAAAAAGAAAGGGAACGAATCGCTAAAGAAAGGGCGGAAAAAGAAAGGCAAGAAAGGGAACGCATCGCCAAAGAAAGGGCTGAAAAAGAAAGACAAGAAAGGGAACGTATCGCCAATGAAAGGGCGGAAAAAGAAAGACAGGAAAGGGAACGCATCGCCAAAGAAAGGGCAGAAAAAGAAAGGGAACGAATCGCTAAAGAAAGGGCGGAAAAAGAAAGGGAACGAATCGCTAAAGAAAGGGCAGAAAAAGAAAGGCAAGAGAGAGAACGCATCGCCAATGAAAGGGCGGAAAAAGAAAGGGAACGAATTGCCAAAGAAAGGGCGGAAAAAGAAAGGCAAGAAAGGGAACGCATCGCCAATGAAAGGGCAGAAAAAGAAAGGCAAGAAAGGGAACGCATCGCCAAAGAAAGGGCGGAAAAAGAAAGGGAACGCATCGCCAAAGAAAGGGCGGAAAAAGAAAGGCAAGAAAGGGAACGCATCGCCAAAGAAAGGGCGGAAAAAGAAAGACAGGAAAGGGAACGAATCGCCAAAGAAAGGGCGGAAAAACAAAGGCAAGAGAGAGAACGCATCGCCAATGAAAGGGCGCAAAAAGAAAGGGAACAAATCGCCAATGAAAGGGCGCAAAAAGAAAGACAGGAAAGGGAGAGAATCGCCAAAGAAAGGGCGGAAAAAGAAAGAGTAGCCAGAGAGCAGGAAAGGACGGAGAGGGAACGCGCGGCCAGGGAAAGGGCGAAGGTCGAACAGGTGAGACTGGAGAAGGAGAAAGCCGCGAGGGAAAAGGAGCTGACGGAGCGGCAGAACCTCGCCAGAGAGAAAGCCGCGAGGGACAAGATGGAGGCGGAGAGGTCTGCGAAGAAACAGGAACTCCTGGAGAGGAAACCAAACGCTTCCCAGACCAAAGCGGCGCCGGCGCCAGAGAGAAGCGAGCGAGCGAGTGTGGTGGCCGTCACGAGGGAGAAGACGGCGGCGGTGGAGAAGAAGATGGTCGTCAACGGGAAGAAGAAATGACACGAGACCAAGTTCTCATAAATGAAATCAGCCAGAAGGGAAAAATATCGTGTTAAATACGTCAAGAATTTTTTTTTACAAGATAATAAATAAGTTTAAGAAAATGGAAATATAAAAATAAATACTAATTTTAAAAAACATCTGTAAATTAAAGAAATTGAAACAGAAATAAATAAAAACATTAAATAACAAATCTGGATGTATTAAAAAAATGTTGAAAGAATGAATTAATAAATAAAAATGTGGAAATATGTGGATACATAAATACATGAAGGTTTTTAATTTAATTTAATAAATAAATAAAAAATGGAAATATATAAAAGGATAAGTAAATCAAAAATGGGGAAATGTATAGATGCATAAATAAGTAAATAAAAATATGCAAATATCGAGAAATCAAAGAAATCAATACGTTAAAATAGAGATAAATATAAGAATTATTAATTTCTTTAAATGGAAATATAAAGATGCATAAATAAATAATAAATAACATAAATAAATATAAAAATAATAACTAATAAGTAAATAAGAAATGTGGAGATACAACGAGAAACAAATAAAAATAATAAATAATTAAATATGTGACTATATAGAGATAAATAAAAAGAATAAACAAAATACATTATATACACACTATATATTAAAAGAGATCAATAGAATAAATAAGATAGATAAAAATAATAAATAAATAAATAAATTGGAAATATAAAGGTTCATTAATAATAAATGAGTAAATAAAAAATGTGGAAATATGAAGAGAAATAAACAAAACATCATAAAGTAAAGATGAAACTATATTTTAAATATTTGAATTTACATAAACTTTGCTGTCAGACAGCCTTTAAAGACTCTATTGTTAAAAACAGTGACGTCACTTTCTTCGTGTTTGTCCAAACTCCGCTAACGACGTCTCCGCTAACGTCGTCTCCGCTAACGTCGTCTCCGCTAACATCGTCTCCGCTAACGCCGTCACCGCATACGTCGTTCTTAAAGGGACGAACGCGTGGATTAGAATTAAACTGGAGTTAAAATAGTCTTTTCTGTGCCTTAATCCACTTAAATCAATCAAAAGCTGCAATAACTATTTATTTTACTACGTTTACTTAATAGAAGCAGTTTCCACCCGGCTGTGACGTTACACCCTTTCAAAATAAGACTTCCTGGTTCAAGCCTCGTGTTTCTCCTCAGTGCTGCGTTCGTCGTTGTTTGAACAGATCGACGTAATCGTCATTTAACTTCTTTCTTCTGGATGAAAAAGACGTCAAACTGAACAAAGAGGTGATCGTAATGGTTGGAAATCTTATTTTGAAAGGGTGTTTACGTCTCCGTTAATATCTTAATATTATCTCTTTCTTCTGTGCAGCTTGAGCGCGAGGACGTGTTTGTGTCTTTAACTCTGAAAAACTCAAAATGTGAGAAAATCTTTGATGAATAAATCTTGGTTTTCAGATTTGATGTGTTTTGTCTTCTTTCTGACGGCGTCTCCGTTTTTAAAGAAGTGTTTTTAAAAAAGAAGAAGAAGAAGAACGAGCATCACATCCTCTTTTCTTCTGTTCAAAGCTCAAAGTGTTTCTCTCCGTCCACCACAGCTTCCTCCTCCGTTCACTCTTTCCTCTTTTCAGCTCTCGTTTCTTTCCTGAGAAAGACAAAAGAGAGGGAACGCATCGCCAATGAAAGGGAACGAATCGCCAATGAAAGGGCGGAAAAAGAAAGGCAAGAGAGGGAACGAATCGCCAATGAAAGGGCGGGAAAAGAAAGACAAGAAAGGGAACGAATCGCCAATGAAAGGGCGGAAAAAGAAAGGCAAGAGAGGGAACGAATCGCCAATGAAAGGGCGTAAAAAGAAAGGCAAGAGAGGGAACGAATCGCCAATGAAAGGGAACAAATCGCCAATGAAAGGGCGGGAAAAGAAAGGGAACGTATCGCCAATGAAAGGGCGCAAAAAGAAAGGGAACGTATCGCCAAAGAAAGGGCGGAAAAAGAAAGACAGGAAAGGGAACGAATCGCCAATGAAAGGGCGGAAAAAGAAAGACAGGAAAGGGAGAGAATCGCCAAAGAAAGGGCGGAAAAAGAAAGACAGGAAAGGGAACGAATCGCCAATGAAAGGGCGGAAAAAGAAAGACAGGAAAGGGAACGAATCGCCAATGAAAGGGCGGAAAAAGAAAGACAGGAAAGGGAGAGAATCGCCAATGAAAGGGCAGAAAAAGAAAGACAAGAAAGGGAACGAATCGCCAATGAAAGGGCGGAAAAAAACAAAGGGAAAATATTCTTACGCTTGTTTTGTAGCTTTAATTTTATTTCTAAGTAAAAAGAACAAAAATAAAAGTAAATAAAGACGTTATTGTGTTGTTGTTATTGTTCGTGTTTTGATTTTCTGCACTTGAACCATCGAACAGGACTGAAGGAGGCGACAACACACCTGAGGGATTCACCTGAGAACACACCAGGTGACACTGACACACACACACACACACACAGACACACACACACACACACACACACACACACACACACACACACACACAGAAACACACACACACACTCACACACTCACTCAAACACACACAGACACACACACACACACACACACACACACACTCACACACAGAGAGACAGACACACACACACACACACACACACACACACACTCACACACAGAGAGACAGACACACACACACACCGTGACCTGAAACCTGAGAAAAGCACCAACAAAAGCAGCTTCACACACTGAAATCACATCCGTCCGCTCCACCCGGCTGCTCACTTTCCTGTTCTGAAGACTTCAGCTTTGTGAATTAAAAGAGTTAAATTCATTAAATGTCACGGTTATAAAATCAAAATGGCGTCACCGGCGTTTAAGCTCAGGTGAAGAATCACCAGATTAACGTTTAATGAACCACTCCGACACTTTTGAATCATTTAAAACAGCAACAAGTTTGAACAATGATGACAAATGTTCTGTTTTCTGTAACTTACAAAGAAACCAGCGAGCGTTCGCCTGAAACGACCAATCAGCACGCTGCAGCGCCGCAGGGGGAGGAGCCAACAGAGGCCGCCACGTCATCCCAAACCCGAGAGACAGGTGTGTGTGTGTGTGTGTGTGTGTGTGTGTGTGTGTGTCTCTCTCTCTGTTTGTGTTTGTTGCTGATCAGCATTTAAATATGTTTAAAATTCACCAGTTCATCAAATAAATTCTGATTATAAACTTTTATTTAAACGTAAATTTACAAGTTAAATCTCATTTTGAACGTTTCCTGTTTGATCCAGTCTCCAGATCTGAACCTGTGGAGTCTGACATACAAGGTTGGTGTGTGTGTGTGTGTGTGTGTGTGTGTGTGTGTGTGTGTGTGTGTGTGTGTGTGTGTGTGTGTGTGTGTGTGTGTGTGTGTGTGTGTGTGTGTGTGTGTGTGTGTGTGTGTGTGTGTGTGTGTGTGTGTGTGTGTGTGTGTGTGTGTGTGTGTGTGTGTGTTTTAACCTCTGTGTGTGTGTGTGTGTGTGTTCATATCTGCAGCTGCCGTCCCGCTGCCTCCGCTGGTGGAAGACGACTTTGTGCCGGGTGAGTTTGTAAAGTCCAAGACATTTAGAGGTCAAGACCGAGACAAGACCAAGACATTTTGAGGTCGAGACCGAGACAAGACCAAGACATTTAGAGGTCGAGACAGAGACAAGTCCAAGACATTTAGAGGTCGAGACCGAGACAAGTCCAAGACATTTAGAGGTCGAGACCAAGACAAGTCCAAGACATTTAGAGGTCGAGACCGAGACAAGATCAAGACATTTAGAGGTCGAGACCGAGACAAGTCCAAGACATTTAGAGGTCGAGACCGAGACAAGACCAAGACATTTAGAGGTTGAGACCAAGACAAGACCAAGACATTTAGAGGTCGAGTCCGAGACAAGTCCAAGACATTTAGAGGTCGAGACCGAGACAAGACCAAGACAATTAGAGGTCGAGACCGAGACAAGACCAAGACATTTAGAGGTCGAGTCCGAGACAAGACCAAGACATTTAGAGGTCGAGACCGAGACAAGTCCAAGACATTAAAAGGTCGAGACCGAGACAAGACCAAGACATTTAGAGGTCGAGACCGAGACAAGTCCAAGACATTTAGAGGTCGAGACCGAGACAAGTCCAAGACATTTAGAGGTCGAGACCGAGACAAGTCGAGGACATTTAGAGGTCCAGACCAAGACATTTAGAAGTCGAGACCAAGACATTTAGAGGTCGAGACCGAGACAAGTCCAAGACATTTAGAGGTCGAGACCGAGACAAGTCCAAGACATTTAGAGGTCGAGACCGAGAGAAGTCCAGGACATTTAGAGGTCCAGACCGAGACAAGACCAAGACATTTAGAGGTCGAGACCGAGGCAAGACCAAGACATTTAGAGGTCCAGACAGAGACAAGTCCGACACATTTAGAGGTTGTGACCGAGACAAGTCCAAGACATTTAGAGGTTGAGACAAGTCCAAGACTTTTAGAGGTCGAGACCGAGACAAGTCCAGGACATTTAGAGGTTGAGACCGAGACAAGACCAGGACATTTAGAGGTTGAGACCGAGACAAGACCAGGACATTTAGAGGTCGAGACCGAGACATTTAGAGGTCGTGACCGAGACATTTAGAGGTCGAGACCGAGACATTTAGAGGTTGAGACCGAGACAAGACCAAGACTTTTAGAGGTCGTGACCGAGACATTTAGAGGTCCAGACAGAGACAAGTCCGACACATTTAGAGGTCGTGACCGAGACTTTGTTAAGTCTTGTTTCTGTTTGTTTGTTGCAGACGACCCTCGCAGCAGCAGAGGTCCTGACGGTGAGAAACTTCCTGTTTTTAATAAAGAAGTTTGTGTTTTTATGAAAATCATGTTTTAATCTCCGTGTTTCAGACGATCGCACTGAAACCATCGACACCACGGGAGGTGAGACGCTTCAACGCAGCGGCTCTGAGACACAAACATGAAACTTATATGAGGAGAAAGACGACGTCTGTGTTAGAAAGTCAGATTTAACAGTGATTTATGTCTTTAAAACAACGATTAGACAGAAAACAGAGTCGACTTTAATGTCGATTAAATAATGAAACACGTTTTTACACATCCAGTGAATTATACGGGTCATTTATTTATGCTTTTATCTTTTTATTTTAATATTTAAATGAGTAAATACAGATGAATAATTATGGAAATAACTTAATAAATACATGAATAAATAAATGAAGTTGTACAAAAGTGTAGAAATAAATTATAGACATTTATATTCATTTACTTATTTCAACATTAAAGTGAATAAATACGTATATTTTTATTTAAACATATTTGTTATTGTGCAAAGTTATTTTCAATATTGTTTTTCAGCTCGTAGCAAAGTGATTATGTCTTCATTTATGTTTTAAACTGTTTGTTTTGACCTTTAATCTTAAAATATCTCGTTTTCTATTTAATAAAAGTTTAAACTTTCTCTCGTTATTTTTCCCGTAATCACAAAAAAAATCTTTAATCTAAAATAAAAATCAATAAAAATGTTTCAAAATTCCAAAGGTCTTAAAAACACAAGGGAAGTTTTTCTTTCTGACGTAATTTCAAAATGATCGTTAACATTTTGGTTAAGTTTTCATTTTTCCGGCATAACATCGCAGATCAGTCGTGGTTACGTGCTCGCGCCCGCTGCTGCACGCCGCTGCTGCACGCCGCTGCTGCACGCTAAAAACATGTAAACAAACAAACACGTAAACAAACAAACACGTAAACAGACGCTGAACTGTTTCCTGTTTCCTGTTGCAGCTCTGGTGGAGGAGCGTTCGCCGGAGGAGAGCGACGGTGACGGTGCGTCAAACACGTGTTTATTTATTTTTATGTGTAGAAATTTAAATATAAATGCAAAAAATAAATGTTGATCATTTATTTCTACACTTTTGAACGTCTACATTTATTTATTTATGTGTTAATTTAGTTTTTTCCATAATTCTTTTACCCGTATTTATTAATTTAAATGTATAAATAAAAAGATAAAAGCATAAATAAATGATGTTTTTGTTGTGTTTCTGATAAAAGCAGTATTTATTTATTTAAACTTAAACCGTTTACATTTTGTTTCTTCTGTTTGTTTGTTTGTTTATTTTATTTTGAAGT
>NC_139846.1:25052805-25080305 GCF_963691815.1 Echiichthys vipera | reverse complement strand
TTAAATACTTATTTATTTACAGACTTTATTTCAGCATTTATTTATTTTTATAGTCTTTTATTTAAAGAAAGTATTTATTTATTCATTAATGCATTAATTTATTTCAGCACTTAATTATTCTTCTATTCATTTATATTTTTATTTATTAATGCAATTATTTATTTCAGCATTTATTTATTTTTATATTCATTAATTTCCACATGTATTGTTTTATTTATTTACTTATTTTAACATTTATATTTATATTTATTTATTTCTGTCTTTATTTCAGCATTATTTATAATTGTATTAAATTATTTCAACATTTATTTTATTAATTTATTTAATACTGCATTTATTTTCATGTGTATTTCAGCTTTAAATATTTATTCTTTTATTTATTCAGTAATTTTTGCATTTTTTAAATTATTTTATTTAGTTACATATTTATAAATTAATTAATTTACTTATTTATTTTATTTATATTTAACACCTCCAGAACTGACAGCAGTAACAATTAGAAATACATAAATAAATTAATTAATTAAGAGTGAGTGTCTCCTCGTCTCCTCGTCTCCTCGTCTCCTCACCTCTTCATCGTGTCCTTGTCTCCTCCCCCTCCCCCGCAGTTCTCCCGGACGTGCAGCGCGTCGTAGGTCAGCGTGTACTCGGTCTCGTCGCTGTAGTCGGGCCCCAGCAGCGTTCGAGCCCAGATGCCCATGTCGTACGGAGGAAGCGTGCCGCCGAACTCCGACGGCAAACACTCGGGCTGCAGCAGCTGGTGCAGAGAGTTCAGGTTGTTCCCGTGGAGGAAGATCTGAGGGGGGGGGGGGGGGGGGGGGGGGAGGAGATGAGAGGGAGGAGAGAGGGGGAGGAGAGGAGAGGGGGAGGAGGAGGGGGAGCGAGGGGGGGGGGGAGAGGAGAGGGGGAGGAGGAGGGGGAGCGAGGGGGGGGGGGAGAGGAGAGGGGGGAGGAGAGGGGGAGGAGGGGAGGAGGAGGGGAGGAGGGGAGGAGGGGGGGGGAGGAGGGAGAGGAGGGGGGGAGGAGGGGAGAGGGGGAGAGAGGAGGAGGAGGAGAGGAGGAGAGGGGGAGAGAGGGGGGAGGAGGGGAGGAGGAGAGGGGAGGAGGGGAGGAGAGGGGAGAGGGGGAGAGGAGGAGGGGGGGAGGAGGAGAGGAGAGGAGGAGAGAGGGAGGAGGAGGGGAGGAAGTAAAGGAGAGGAGGTAAAGGAGAGGAAACAAGGGGAGGAAACAATGAAAGGAGGAGGTAAAGGAGAGGAGGAAGTAAAGGGGAGGAAACAAGGAGAGGGGGAAGTAAAGGGGAGGAAGTTAAGGAGAGGAGGAAGTAAAGGGGAGGAAACAAGGAGAGGAGAGGAGGAAGTAAAGGAGAGGAGGAAGTAAAGGAGAGGAAACAAGGGGAGGAGGAAGTAAAGGAGAGGAGGAAGAGAGGAGAGGAGGAAGTAAAGGAGAGGAAACAAGGGGAGGAGGAAGTAAAGGAGAGGAGGAAGAGAGGAGAGGAGGAAGTAAAGGAGCGGAGGAAGTAAAGGGGAGGATACAAGGAGAGGAGGAAGTAAAGGAGAGGAGGAAGTAAAGGGGAGGATACAAGGAGAGGAGGAAGTAAAGGAGAGGAGGAAGTAAAGGGGAGGATACAAGGAGAGGAGGAAGTAAAGGAGAGGAGGAAGTAAAGGGGAGGATACAAGGAGAGGAGGAAGTAAAGGGGAGGAAACAAGGAGAGGAGGAAGTAAAGGAGAGGAAACAAGGAGAGGAGGAAGTAAGGGGGAGGAAGTTATGGAGATGAGGAAGTACAGGAGAGGAAACAAGGGGAGGAGGAAGTAAGGGGGAAGAGGAAACAAGGAGAGGAGGAAGTAAAGGAGAGGAGGAAGTAAAGGAGTGGAGGAAGTAAAGGAGAGGAAACAATGGGAGGAGGAAGTAAGGAGAGGGGGAAGTAAAGGGGAGGAAACAAGAAGAGGAGGAAGTAAAGGAGAGGGAACAAGGAGAGGAGGAAGTAAGGGGGAGGAAGTGAAGGAGAGGGGGAAGTAAGAGGGAGGAAGTAAGGGGGAGGAAGTAAAGGAGAGGAGGAAATAAAGAAGAGGAAAGGAGGAGAGGAGGAAACAAGGAGAGGAGGAAGTAAAGGAGAGGAAACAAGGAGAGGAGGAAGTAAAGGAGAGGAAACAAGGGGAGGAGGAAGCAAAAGGAGAGGAAACAAGGAGAGGAGGAAGTAAAGGAGAGGAGGAAGTAAAGGGGAGGAAAAACAGGAAGCAGGATGTTAATCAAAGCTGAACAGACTGATGAAAAGAGAGAGAGAGATAAAGAAAGGAGGGATGAGGACGGAGGAGTCATGGTGGGTCCTCACCCGTTTCCTGGTCTTGTCCTTGAGGAAAGGTTTGATGATGGTGAACATGGCGTGGATGTACCACGGCTGATTCACAAAATGGATGCCCCCGAACCGGGCCGGGAAGCTGTCCTGAGGGGGGTGAGGGGGGGGAGGGGAGAGAGGAGACAAGGAAACAAGGTTTTGCTCAGTTGTGTTCTCAAGTGTGTTCTCAGGCGTGTGTTGTTCTCAGGTGTGTGCTCAGGTGTGTGTGTGTTCTCATGTGTGTGTTACCTGCAGACCCTCTATAGCCAGCTTGAGGATGTTGGGGTGAGTTTGGACGCCTGTTTGCTCTCAGGTGTGTTCTCATGTGTGTGTGTTCTCAGGTGTGTGTTCTCAGGTGTGTTCTCAGGTGTGTGTGTGTTCTCATGTGTGTGTTCTCAGGTGTGTGTTCTCAGGTGTGTATGTCCTCAGGTGTGTGTGTGTGCTCAGGTGTGTGTTCTCAGGTGTGTGTTCTCAGGTGTGTGTGTCCTCAGGTGTGTGTTACCTGCAGACCCTCTATAGCCAGCTTGAGGATGTTGGGGTGAGTTTGGACGCCTGTTTGCTCTCAGGTGTGTTCTCATGTGTGTGTGTTCTCAGGTGTGTGTGTGTCCTCAGGTGTGTGTGTGCTCAGGTGTGTGTTACCTGCAGACCCTCTATAGCCAGCTTGAGGATGTTGGGCGTGAGCTTGGACGCCTGTTTGAAGGAGAAGTTGCTCCAGTCGATGATGAGGACGAAGCCGTTGATCTGCAGCTCCGGGTCCTCGATCAGAACCTCCAGGGAGAGGAGGATCGCCCGCAGGATGTCTGTGAACGAGTTCCTGCAGGAGGAGAGGAGGCGTTAGAGTGTGTGTGTGTGTGTGTGTGTGTGTGTGTGTGTGTGTGCGTGTGTGTGTGTGAGAGTGTGTGTGTGTGTGTGTGACACCTGCTCTGGTCCCAGTTGGAGGCGAACAGGATCAGGATTTTTCGCCCGTGTTGGTCCGGAGTCTCCAGGACGCCGGGGAAACCGTCCATCAGCGCACGCTTGATGCCCGGGTCGTCCACCTGAGACACACACACACACACACACACACACACACACACACACACACACACACACACACACACACACACACATACAAGATACTTTTAGAATATTTAAACGTGTCCAGGTTCTGGTGTCTGAACCGAGCTAAAGGCTGAAACGGACCTTGAAGTCCAGGTTCTGCTGTCTGAACCGTGCTAAAGGCTGAAACGGACCTTGAAGCTCTGGAACGTGTTCAGGTTCTGCTGTCTGAACCATGCTAAAGGCTGAAACGGACCTTGAAGCTCTGGAACGTGTCCAGGTTCTGCTGTCTGAACCGTGCTAAAGGCTGAAACGGACCTTGAAGCTCTGGAACGTGTCCAGGTTCTGCTGTTTGAACCGTGCTAAAGGCTGAAACGGACCTTGAAGCTCTGGAACGTGTCCAGGTTCTGCTGTCTAAACCGTGCTAAAGGCTGAAACGGACCTTGAAGCTCTGGAAAACGTCCAGGTTCTGCTGTCTGAACCGTGCTAAAGGCTGAAACGGACTTTGAGGCTCTGGAACCTGTCCAGGTTCTGTTGTCTGAACCGTGCTAAAGGCTGAAACGGACCTTGAAGCTCTGGAACGTGTCCAGGTTCTGCTGTCTGAACCGCGCTAAAGGCTGAAACGGACCTTGAAGCTCTGGAACACGTCCAGGTTCTGTTGTCTGAACCGTGCTAAAGGCTGAAACGGACCTTGAAGCTCTGGAACGTGTCCAGGTTCTGCTGTCTGAACCGCGCTAAAGGCTGAAACGGACCTTGAAGCTCTGGAACACGTCCAGGTTCTGCTGTCTGAACCGTGCTAAAGGCTGAAACGGACCTTGAAGATCTGGAACGTGTCCAGGTTCTGCTGTCTGAACCGTGCTAAAGGCTGAAACGGACCTTGAAGCTCTGGAACGTGTCCAGGTTCTGCTGTCTGAACCGTGCTAAAGGCTGAAACGGACCTTGAAGCTCTGGAACGTGTCCAGGTTCTGCTGTCTGAACCGTGCTAAAGGCTGAAACGGACCTCGAAGCTCTGGAACGTGTCCAGGTTCTGCTATTTGAACCGTGCTAAAGGCTGAAACGGACCTCGAAGCTCTGGAACACGTCCAGGTTCTGCTGTCTGAACCGAGCTAAAGGGTGAAACGGACCTTGAAGCTCTGGAACATGTCCGGGTTCTGCTGTCTGAACCGAGCTAAAGGGTGAAACGGACCTTGAAGCTCTGGAACGTGTCCAGGTTCTGCTGTCTGAACCGTGCTAAAGGCTGAAACGGACCTTGAAGCTCTGGAACATGTCCAGGTTCTGCTGTCTGAACCGTGCTAAAGGCTGAAACGGACCTTGAGGCTCTGGAACGTGTCCAGGTTCTGCTGTCTGAACCGTGCTAAAGGGTGAAACGGACCTTGAAGCTCTGGAACGTGTCCAGGTTCTGCTGCCTGAACCGTGCTAAAGGCTGAAACGGACCTTGAAGCTCTGGAACGTGTCCAGGTTCTGCTGTCTGAACCGAGCTAAAGGTGAAACGGACCTTGAAGCTCTGGAACGTGTCCGGGTTCTGCTGCCTGAACCGTGCTAAAGGCTGAAACGGACCTTGAAGCTCTGGAACGTGTCCAGGTTCTGCTGCCTGAACCGTGCTAAAGGCTGAAACGGACCTTGAAGCTCTGGAACGTCTCCAGGTTCTGCTGTGTGAACCAAGCTAAAGGGTGAAACGGACCTGGAAGCTCGGTAACGTGTCCAGGTTCTGCTGTCTGAACCGTGCTAAAGGCTGAAACGGACCTTGAAACTCTGGAACATGTCCAGGTTCTGCTGTCTGAACTGGAAGTACTGGGCGAGCAGCCGGAACGTCTCCGTCTGCTGGAACTTCCTGGCTCGCAGGAAGCGGAGGATGAAGTCGTCGTCCGTCCGCAGGAAACCGATGTCCGGCCGGGTCACGATCATGTCCCGCACCTCCGGGTCAGAACATGCCCACAGGAAATAATTATAAATATAAATATTATACATGATATTCATTATACTGAAGATCATCCAAGAGGCTTCATCAGTTCATGTACGCATCTGACCAGGACCAGGACCAGGACCAGGACCAGGCTGGGACTGGACCAGGACCAGGCTGGGACTGGTCCAACTAACTGATGGGGAGATCCAGGTATTTAACCTCTCATAAGGCCGATGATGTCACTGGAACCCTTTGTGCTCCAAGTGCCAACGACCGTCGTTAGAGTGACAGTCGTTGGTGGGAAGTAGGTCTGGACTTGGTTAGTGCTGGTCCCGTCCCAGTCTGGTCCTGGTCCTGGTCCTGGTCCTGGTCCAGTCGTTGGTGGAAGTAGGTCTGGACTTGGTTAGTGCTCTATTGAGTCTTTACTACAGTCGTTGGAGTCACAGGAGGAAGTTTGTGAACAGTTGTTCTTTGCTGCCCACTACATCTTAAGGAGGAAACCCACTCCCTTGAGGACAACAGTGTCCACATCCTGGACAGAGAGGACAAATGGTTTGAAAGAGGAGGAAAAGAAGCATCTATGTAAAAGTGGAGAAACCATCGCTAACCAGAGGAGGAGGTCTGAGACACCGGGACCAGGACCAGGCTGGGACTGGACCATCTCTAACCAGAGGAGGAGGTCTGAGACACCAGGACCAGGAGCAGGACCAGGCTGGGACTGGACCATGTCTAACCAGAGGAGGAGGTCTGAGACTCCACTTCTCTCCAGTTTACAATGCTGCCCTTTCATCCCTTCATTCAACAATCCAACCTCAAAGAACAACCGTTCACAAACGTCCTCCTGTGACTCCAACGACTGTCGTTAAGACTCAATAGAGCACTAACCAAGTCCAGACCTACTTCCCACCAACGACTGGACCAGGACCAGGACGGGCCTGGACCAGCACTTACCAAGTCCAGACCAACTTCCCACCAATGACTGGACCAGGACCAGGACCAGGCTGGGACTGGACCAGCACTAACGAAGTCCACAACAACTTCCCACCAACGACTGTCACTCTAACGCTGGTCGTTGGCACTTGGAGCACAAAGGGTTCCAGTGACATCATCGGCCTGTGAGAGGTTAAATATCTGGATCTCCACACCAGTTAGTTGGACCAGTCCCAGCCTGGTCCTGGTCCAGTCCCAGCCTGGTCCTGGTCCTGGTCCTGGTCCTGGTCAGATGTGTACATGAACTGATGAAGCCTCTTGGATGAGAGGTGAAACGTCTTCCTGGACAAATAACCAAGTCCAGTTGCTTTGGACTGAAATTGCTTTGGGGAGAATAATAACAATAATAATAATAATAACAACAACAACAAAAACAACAACAACAACAATAATAATAACAATAGTAATGAACATGGCACCTGCTGGATGTCCTGGTGCAGAGTGTCGGGGTTCTCGTTCAGCTCTAGACGAGCTTTCTCCGTCGTCTCGTGGCTCAGGCCGGCGTGCAGGTGCGTCATCGTGGCGTCTTTACAGTCTTACTCCAGCGTGCAGCAGACGCCGCAGTCGTGTGGACGTGGTCGTCTTGTCACAATCGTATTCGCCGTCTTTGATTTCAAACATGAGAGACAATCGTGGTCGTCTTTGATGCAACAGCTCGTGGGTGAACAATCGTCTTCGCTGTCCTCCTCTACATCGTTGTTTGTTGTTGTGTCCATGAACAGCACATTCACATCCTTTTGTTGTTGTTTGTGTCCATGAACAGCACATTCACATCCTGTTGTTGTTGTTGTGTTCATGAACAGCACATTCACATCCTTTTGTTGTTGTTTGTGTCCATGAACAGCACATTCACATCCTTTTGTTGTTGTTTGTGTTCATGAACAGCACATTCACATCCTTTTGTTGTTGTTGTTTGTGTTCATGAACAGCACATTCACATCCTTTTGTTGTTGTTTGTTCATGAACAGCACATTCACATCCTTTTGTTGTTGTTTGTGTTCATGAACAGCACATTCACATCCTTTTGTTGTTGTTGTTTGTTCATGAACAGCACATTCACATCCTGTTGTTGTTGTTGTGTTCATGAACAGCACATTCACATCCTTTTGTTGTTGTTTGTGTTCATGAACAGCACATTCACATCCTGTTGATGTTGTTTGTTCATGAACAGCACATTCACATCCTTTTGTTGTTTTTGTTTGTTCATGAACAGCACATTCACATCCTTGTGTTGTTGTTTGTGTCCATGAACAGCACATTCACATCCTTTTGTTGTTGTTTGTTCATGAACAGCACATTCACATCCTTTTGTTGTTGTTTGTGTCCATGAACAGCACATTCACATCCTTTTGTTGTTGTTTGTTCATGAACAGCACATTCACATCCTTTTGTTGTTGTTGTTGTCCTAGTTTTGTCGCCGTGCAGCGTCGCTCAGCTCCCGTCTCCTCCTGCTCTCTGTCATCTTCCAGGTTCCTTCAATCGGATCTCTGCGGCGCCATGACGACGAAGGCTGGAGGACGATGATTCTGGTCAAAGGTCAAAGGTCAGTGAAGGCAGCGGCGTCTGATGAGGGCGTCCTGCAGGAGACAAGAAACATGCACGTTAAGTCGGCTTTACCGAGCTCATGTCGTGTGTTTATTCTACAGTTTAATGCCAAATAAATACAGAAAAAGATATAAATAAATAAATACAGGGATAAATAAATACATCATCAGTGAGGTGACCTAGGATCGTAGGAGGTTTCGGGTCTAGGCGACCCAGCCGGGGTGATCAAGTCCCAGCTTGTGTCCGGGTAGCGCTCCTGCCCTACTTGCCACGCCTCTCCCCTCCTGATCCACAGCCACCCTGATGCCACTTCATCCGTGCATCAGTGGCCGACTTGATGGCCCTTCGCTGGCTGGCCCCAGTGATGCCCTGCAGAGGGATCGGCCCACAAACCCTCGACATCCCACTTCGATAGGTTGACATATCACTCGCCACCCATTGCCCTGGCAATCCTCAACAAGCTGAGAGTACTTCCCCCTCTTCCTTTCATTGACCTCCTCGATATGGTCCTCCCGAGGCACTGTGAGCTCCAAGAGGATAACCTGCTTGGAGGCTACTGAAGTGAGCACAATGCCTGGCCTTAATGTTGTTACGGCAACAACTTCTGGGAACTGCTTACCCAGATCAACCGACAGCTCCCAATCACGCGCCGTTGCCAACAAGCCAGAAGAGGTGTTCCTGGCAGCTGGTGGTGACTTCTCCCCTGCTCTGATAAAAGCGGGGGTCTTCACTGGGCGGAGGCTCTTGATGTGGCTAACTCCACAGCAAATGGAGTCTGCTATGGCTTTAAGAACCCGGTCATGTCGCCAGCAGTAACGCCCTTCGCCCAGGGCTTTTGGACAGCTGCTGAGAATGTGCTCCAACGTTCCTCTCCTCAGGCAGAGGGGACATGCTGGTGTCTCCATCTTTCCCCAGGTGAAGAGGTTGGACGGACTTGGCAACACGTCCTAAACAGCCTGAATCAGGAATTCAAACACCTCCTTGAGGATCAGCGACCTCCTCTCTTTCCCTTGCGCCTTGTCATAGCGAGATGTTCTTCCACTACCTAGACCAGCTCTCCCCTGTTCCACTGTGCCCACCAACACCTTTTTCCGTAACCTTGACTCTGCATCATCCACAGCCTTGGCAGCCCTCCACTTCCGCCCTGTCCTGACCTCAATCCCAGCCTGGGCAACCTTTGGATCGCTGGAGTCCTGATATTGTAGGACCTCCCTGGACCCCGTCACCCTGAACTCCTCACTCAAGCTGCTGATGGGTTGCTTCAGCTTGTTGTTCTGCCCGTATAGAGCTGCTGAGATGCTGCTCAGACTTCATGGCAGTCCCAGCCACCTGCGCAAAAACCTGCTTACCCTCATCTCAAAGCCTTCCACCGTTGATATGGGGACTTCATACACCAAAAAGGGCCAGAGGATGCGAGGGAGAATACCATGCTGGTAAATCCAGGCCTTGAACTTGCCCGGGAGGCCAGACTTGTCCACCACGGCTAGCCAGGTCTCCAGGTCTTGGTTGGTCGCTTTTGTGGAGGCTACGTCTCTCAGGCTGCAGTTGAACACCTTCCCCAGGCTTTTCACAGGTTCCTCCGTCAGTGATGGTATCTCGATGGTGCCAAGTGAGAAGCAGAACTTGTCAGTAACCTTCCCTTTCTTCAGCACAAGGGACCTTGCTTTAGCCGGCTTGAAGTTCATGCCAGCCCAGGACATCAGCTCCAGGAGGCCGTTCAGGATCCACCTGCAGCCTGGGACAGATGTAGTGGTCACAGTCAGGTCGTCCATGTAGGCTCGGATGGGTGACTGTCGAACTCCAGATTTTGAGAGGGCCCCCTACACAGCACCTCCGCTGATTTCATGGCGAGTGCAAAGAGGATGACTGAGATGGTACAGCCAGTGATACTTCCCTTCTCAAATCTGTGCCAGCTGGAGGTTGTTGTTCTGGAGAGACCCTCAGATGGAATTTGGAGTAGTAGTCCAGGATGAGGTCTCTGAACTTCTTTGGGATGTGATGCTGGTTCAGTGCCTCTTCAACTAGCTTGTGGGGTATGAATCCAAAGGCATCTGCGAGGTCCAGCCACAGTACAGCCAGGTCCCCCTTGTTCTCCCTGGCTTCCCTGATAAGCTGAGTGACCGCACCTGTGTGCTCCAAGCATCCAGATACCTCTGGGGTACCTCCTTTCTGGACTGATGTATCAATGTAGGAGTTCTTTAGGAGGTAGTCTGTTAGTCGCCTGGCAATGAGGCTGAAGAAGATCTTGCCTTCAACACTCAGCAGAGAGATGGTCCAGAACTGATCAATGTTCTGAGACTTCTCCTCCTTCGGTATCCAAACACCTTCTGCCTGTCTCCACTGGTCCACTACCTTCCCCCTCCTCCAGATCACCTTCAGGATCCTCCAGAGTCTGTGACGTAGTCTTGGACAGTTCTTGTTAACCTTCTAAGGTACTCCACTGGGCCCTGGAGCGGAGCTTGCCCTTGCCCTTCTAACCACTTCCTGGATCTCCTTCCAGCCGGGCTCTTTCCTGTCACAGTCCAGAGTTGGTGTAGGTGGATTGATCAGGTGCCTGCAGGGGCTCAGGTCTTGCTCTCTGCACTCATCACTGTGTGTTTGCTTGAGGTGGTGGTCAACCTCTGCTTTGGAGCAGGCGAGATGGCCGCTGCGCTTCTGTCCTAGCAGCTATTTTTGTGAATCCAAATGGATTCCCTAGAAAGGCAACTCTCCTCCTGGCCCTCTCCTTCTGCCTCCTCCTATGACCCTCCGCTCTTCTCAAGGTCATCAGCCTCTTGCAGTTTATGCTGCGTAGCTCCGCAAGGGTCCCCTCTCCTCTTCAGTTGCAACCTTGAACTGCTGCCTCCAGGCCTTCAGCTCCTGTCTGAGTCTAAGGATCTTACTGGCTCTGTTGTTCCCGGTGTAGTGGGCTTCGCTACTCGCTTCTAAATGAATACTGGATTAAATAAATAGAAAAATAATAATAAATGTGTAAATAAATAAATAAATACAGGGATGCATAAATATGTAATTAAATAAATATTTAAATAAATACATAAAATATTAATGTATAAATAAATACAGATTTTTTAAATTAATATATAAATAAATACATAAATAAATACCTATTTTTGAAAAATAATATATAAATAAATAAATACAGGGATAAATAAATATAATTAAATAAATGTGTGAATAAAAACAGATTATTTAAAATCAATATATAAATAAATAAATACAGGGATAAATGAATAAATATGCAATGAAATAAATGTTTGAATAAATACAGAAAAATATAAATATATAAATAAATAAACACAGGGATAAATAAATATATAATGAAATAAATGTATGAACAAATAAATACAGATTTTTTAAATTAATATATAAATTAATCCAGGGATAACTAAATATGTAATAAGATAAATGTTTAAATAAATACATTATTTTTATTAATTGATGTATAAAAAAATCCAGGGTTAAATAAATAAATATGTAATGAAATAAATGTTTGAATAAATATTTTTTTAATTAATATATAAATAAATAAATAAATCCAGGGATAAATAATTAAATCTGTAATGAGATAAATGTATAAATAAATAAACTAAATGAATCTTGTCTCTTTAATGATTGAAGATCTAAATCTTCCTGCACGTTTCTCGGAGCTGCAGCTCTTTAACTACACTTTATATTATTTATTATTATTATTATTATTATTATTATTATTATTATTAATATTTATTTATTATTATTATTATTATTAATATTATTATTATTTATTATTATTATTATTTATTTATTATATTATTATTATTGTTGTTTATTATTTATTACTATTATTTCAAACACACATGCATGTAACCGGAGGCGGTGGAGGCACCTGCTCGGTGCGCTGCTCGAGTCCCGGCCGTCCCGGCTGGCCCTCCGGCCCCCCGGCCCTCCGGTGGTGCTGATGCTGCGGACGGTGCTGATGCTCCCCATCGGTCTCCAGCGGAACCGGAAAAACAACGGGACCAGATTAATTTATTTACAAAATAATAAATAAAAACCAGAAACGTCCTTAAAGAAGGTCACCGGAGGTTGAATCCGCTTCTGTGACGCGAGAGCAAAAAAATCACCGAGATGCGTTTTCACTTTGTGCTCCGGGATGACGTCACAGGCTCCGAATCCGTCGAGGTTTCAAAATAAAAGCGCAAGACTTCCTGGTCAACGCTTTTCAAAACAAAAGGGTTTTTGTGTCTTCTGGTGTTGACTGAGTCATTTAAAGTGACATAAAAGGGAATAAATGTACAAAACTGTTAAAGATTAATAAATAAAATCAGAAGTAAATAAATTAAAACGTGTAAAAATAAATCAATAAATCAATAATTTAATTAAAACATGGACAAATAAATAAAATAATTAATAACTAGAAACTTGGATATATAAACATGAATGAATAGAAAATTAATTGAGTAAACTAAAACGTGGAAACATAAATAAAATAATAAATAAGTTCATTAAAACGTGGACAAATAAATAAAATAATTAAGAACTAAAAAGGTGGAAATATAAATACATAAAATAATAAATACGTAACTAAAGAATATTGTAATTGTATTTGATACCAGACAGTTTTTAAACGAGACATAATCAACATTCAGATTCCAATGAGTTCTGCGCTTTTATTTTGAAGCCACAATCTAATTTTCTTTTTTATTTATTTGTATTAATCTATTTTTGCATTTTTGCATTTATGCAATTTTATATATATATGCATATATATTTATTTCATTATTACTATGATTATTTCATTAAGTTAATATATAAATTGAGGAATTATGACAATTATACAACACATTTTGTGTGGCTCACAAATTCAGCGCTTTTATTTTGAAGCCTCAATCTACTCGTTTCCGGTCTGCTGTCTCGCTTCACCTACGCGCACGCGCCTGTGTGACAGCAGCTGACGGTCACGCGCGTTCCGTAATCCCATTATTATACTCAGTATTTTAATATTATTTGACTTTGACTCTTTTCTTTACATTTATTTCATGTAATCAATGTTTTAAATGTGCTTTATGTTTTTATATTTATGTAAATTGATCTTATATGGATATAAAGTCTGTTTTTACTTTATATTTTGTATTTTATCCTTTATTATTATTTAGTATTTGTATAACATAAGTAAGGACAGGGAGTTTCATAAATAAATGTATAAATAAATAAAAATGTTTATATAGACAATATATAGACAAAAACAGACAAAAGTATAATTTAGTGTTTACTGTGACTCTGACAAAGTGGGATTCATGTATTTTTTGTTTTTATTTCTCACTTTAAAATTTAAACTCTTGTACTTTTCTTTGTCTGTTTGCAAAAAATCAATAAAGAAATCTGAAAAAAGCAACAAAATAACATTTATCTGTACATTTATTATATGTAATAAATGTGTATATGTGGGATTTCTGTTTTATATTCATGTAAGTTAATACTATAAAGATGTTTGGTGCGTTTTTTATTATTAATAACAACATAAACACAACAACAAGGCAACATAAATAGAAATAATGCAAAGTAAAGGAAAAAACAAACAATAATAATTAGTTTATTGCAAAATCGGAATAAAAATGTATTTGTTTATTTGCCAGTAATAAAACACAAAATAACAAACAATATTTAAACAGTTCAACATGTCCCTTAAGGAGTAATAAGAAGAATAACTTATTTATTACTTTAATACTTTTCCATTTTCAAACTTTATCACATATTAAAATCTTTATTAAATCTATTTCATAATAAACTCTTTAGACACTTTGCATGGACACTAATTTCTTTCTGTTTTGTGGAGTTTTAATAAATAAATGTGTAAATAAATAAGTAAATACAAAATTCATTCCCATTTTATTTTGTAGGCGCACAGCCCCCGCCTCTCTCTCGGTGACGTATTTCCTGTTGTGTCAGGTTCACTCCCTTCACTGAGATCTTCTCTTCCTCGTTTAAACCGTTAAATCATCTTAACGACCTTTGTTACCGACTCTTAAGTGATCTCTTTACACTCTCTGGAGCTTCGACAACAGTCCCCGGTACTTGTCACACCTCGACTCCGTGTTTTTTGTCTCTTTTTCGGGACATTTTGTCGCTAAACCTGCCCACTCCGGAGCGTGCTAACGTTAGCCCAGCAGCTAGCCACCATTCACTCTTCAAGGGAAACAGTCGATTAATCGATAGTGTTGTAATCATGGATCAAACAGGAGTCACGGTCGAAACACCGAAGGTAAGAAGCTCGCGTTTGTTTACTAACTGTTGAGTGTCTGTGTTTTATTACTTATGTCACGAAGCTAAGTCAGTTAGCTACACAGTCCGCTACTGTTAGCTCATGCTAGCTGTTAGCCAACATGGCGGCTCTCTCAGTTCTCTCCTTAAAAGGCTGAAGTGGAGTCAGCAGCTGTCGTCTTTATTTAACCTCTATTTTTATTTATTTCTATTTAACAATTTAATTATACACAAATACAAAGTATACAATAAACTGCACATTGGTTACATAATTTTTTACTTTTATTATTTTTCCAAAACTTTATTTAGAACAGTTCAGAACATTACAATTTGTCGTGTTAACATGTTAATTTATACATAAACAAATATAAAATACATTTAAATAAATAGATACAGAAATTAACAAAAAGGTTATTAAAAACTAAAATATATAAGTAGAGACGGTGGCCTCTGTGCTTTCTCCTCAACCTTAAATTAGCCTTCAGGTATGTTTGTGGTCACCATTACATGTGAATATTTATATATGTCTATTTTCTTCCCTTTTTAAATTTAACTTTATTGCTTATTTTTGCTATTTTTTATGTTATTTTGTAATTTTCTGTTGCTGCGGGACATTAAAGGTTTTCTCATTCTGATAATAGTTTTAAATATATACATATAAATAAATAAATAAATATATAATAAACATATATCAAGTATTATGTTCAGTATTGTTACAACTGCCATTAAAGTATTTTCTTTGTTTACATGTTATAGTAACAGAACACACCACATTATGTAGTGTTTTTAATTCATATAAATAAATAAATAAATAAAGATTTTAATTGTAAATAAATATGCAATGGGCGTGGTTTTGTGGTGACGTCAGGGTCGAGGGGCGTGGCCTCACTCAGACACGTCTGAACTTGTCTCTCTATAAGTGACGTAATGCACTCAGTGTGGTTTTATATTTGTACTTTATTTATCTTAAAGGAGCATTCAAACACTGATTTATTGTCCTTTTATTTGTCTGTGATCTTCAGCTTTTATAGACTTTATCTTTTATTTCAGGTTAAAGTTCTTTATTGTCATTTTAACAGTTAAAGTGAAGCATATGGAAGATTAAACATGACATTTATTAATAAAGTATCAATAAATAAATAAATACATGAATAGTTGTTGAGCTGAATATGTAAACAAATAAATCCTATAGTCATAGAAATAAATGTAGCATTTAATTATCAGTTTTTAATGTATCCATGCATTTATTAGTTATTTTATTTGTTAGTATTTATTTCAGCGTTTATGTATTCAAACTATTTCCACATGTAATTTTTATTCCTGTATTTGTTTTTACATGTATTTATTCCTCTGTGCATGTATTTATACTTTTATTTATTCTTGAATTTATTAATTTTATAGAAGTATTCATTTAAACATTTTTCCTGTATTTATTTAAACATTTATTTATTTATTCCTGTATTATACAAACATTCATTTATGTATTCTTTTAAACCTTTATTAATTCCTGTATTTATTTTAACCTTTTTTAAATTTATTTTAACATTTATTTATTTATGTAAAACTTTATTTGTTAATTCCTGTATTCATTTAAACATTCCTGTATTTAAACCTTTATTTATTTATTTGAACATTTATTTAAACACTTATTTTATTACTGTGAATTGTGACGTCATTACAACTTTAATTCAGAACAAATATTTATTCTCTATTGAAACAGTTTGACTCGATTTAACATGATTTATGTTTTATAATTCAACGAGAGCTGAATAATTAAAATGCATGCTCTGATCCTACTTATCGTAGGTCAGGTTATTTTGCGTTGGACCCTATTTATTCCTGTATTTATTTAAACATTATTTATTATTATTATTAATATTATTTACGTATTACAGGGCTGTTGCATCAGTCTGGTCTGGTTCCCTGTCAGCTGTTACCGTGGTGACACAGTTTATTCATGTGCCTGTGTTCATAAGTGAGATGATAATAATAATAATAATGCTGTTGTTGTTGTTTTGATCCAGAGCCCGTGGGGTCGGGCGGCCCCGGCGGCGCCGTCCTGCTCGCTGGCGGATGTGATGAGCGAGCAGCTCGCCAAACAGCTGGAGGAAGAGAACGAGGACTTCCCCACGCTCGCCGAGTGAGTTCTCACCTGCTTCACCCGTCTGTGTTTCTCTTTATTACCTTTAATTAATCTGCGTCTCTCGCTTCACACACACACACACACACACACACACACACACACACACACACACACACACACACACACACACACACACACACACACACACACACACACACACACACACACACACCGTGTTGATGTTAAATCCGTGTGTGTGTGTTTAGGTTTAATAACGTAAAAACGTGTTTTACAGAGTTTAATCAATGCTCGTTTATAGATATTTAATTAATCTGAATCTTTATTTAAATGATCGACAACTGACTGGCATTATTTATTTATATTATTTATTTTATTTTTATTTATTTAAATGATCATAAATTGACTAATACTGAACGTGTTTATTTATTTTATTTATTTATTCTATATTTAAATTATAAATAACTGACTGACAGTGAATATGTTTATTTCGATATATATTTTATTCTTAATTTATTTGAACCTGACGTTTGTTTCCTTATTTATTTTATTCTTTATTTACGTTGTTTAATTGTTTCTCGGCGCGTCTCTTTCAGCCCCGCGGCGGACCTGCTGTCGTCGGACGACGTCTCCGACACGACCAACGACCTGATGCTCGCCCAGATGCTGCAGAGTCAGTTCGACCGCGAGTTCGACGACCAGCTGCGCCGAGAGGAGAAGAAGTTCAACGGGGACAGCAAAGGTAAACGAACCTCGCCGTAAACGTCCGCAGCTGGTGTAAAAAGGTTCAGGTCGGTGACTTTTCCTGATGTTTGTGTCCAGTTTCCATCTCCTTTGAGAATTACCGCATGGTGCACCCGTACGAAGACAGCGACAGCTCCGAGGACGAGGTGGACTGGCAGGACACGAGACACGACCCCTACAGAGCCGGTAACGACCAAACACACACACACACACACACACACACACACACACTTACAGAAGGAGGTGCGTGTGTGTGCGCGTGTGTGTGTGTGTGTGCGTGTGCGTGTGCGTGTGTGTGTGTGTGTGCGTGTGCGTTTGTGTGTGTGTGAGAATCATAAGAGTGTGGTCTTGACCGTCTCTTTATGTAAAGTGTTGTTGTTGAGATAACCTTTGTTATGATTTAGCACTGTAAATAAAACTGAATTAAATTGAATTAATTTAATACACAATGGAAAAAACAACCGTAATTCACGTTTCTGTCTTTTACGGAACAAAGACGTTTAATTCAAACGCAAATAAACCTCAAGCAACCACAGTTTAGTTCGTGTTTTTAGACTTAGACTTTCTTTATTCTCTCTTTATTGATCATTTTAATTTATAAAAACACAAGGGAGGTATAAAACATACAGTATAAGATAAACAATAAACTCTGAGCTGAAAACAGAAAAAAACAATAAACAATTAAGTCAAATAAATGTGAAGTAGGGTTCAATAAAATGTAAAAGTTAAATGTATGAAGGATAAAATATGTTTGACTGTAGATTAAATTATTGCACTTAAGTGGTGAAAGTTTTAATGTTTCAACAAACACCAGAGTAAAATGTCTTTAAAAAAATTGTATTAAAAATACATAAAAGAAGGAATTTGATACCGGAACAATGAGACATGGACATTTAAAAAATAAAGAAATATTAAAAATAAAATGTAATAAAAAAATATAAAAAGGTAAATAAATAAGAAGCCATTTGATGATGTAATAATGAGAAACTTTAAATTAAGAACGGTAAATATAAATTCTAACGTGTCGGTGATTCTCCAGTGAAGCCTCAGACGACGCCGAGGAAAGGCTTCACCGGGAAAGGGAAGAACATCACCACCAAGCACGACGAGGTCACCTGCGGACGCAAGAACACGGCGCGCATGGACAACGTACGGCGCCGCCCCTTCACCGTCACCTTCACCTTCTGTTACAGTGGTGACCTCTGTACCTTCTGTTACCGTGGTTACCTCTGTGTTCTCTGTGTTAACGGTTTCTAACCTGCGTCCTCAGTTCGCTCCGGAGGTGCACGTGGGCGACGGGCTCGGGATGGACCTGAAGTTGTCCAACCAGGTGTTCAACGCGCTGAAGCAGCACTGCTACAGCGAGCAGCGACGCAGCGCCAGGCTGCACGAGAAGAAGGAGCACTCCACCGCCGTACGCCCCTGAATCCTTTCTTTCTAATGAAACACTGTACAGACCCACGCTCCCCCGTCACGCTGCTTCCTCCTCTTCCTCCGCAGGAACAAGCCGTGGACCCTCGCACTCGTCTGCTCATGTACAAGATGGTGAGCGCCGGCGTCCTGGAGAACATCAACGGCTGCATCAGCACCGGGAAGGAGTCGGTCGTGTTCCACGCCGACGGGGGGAGGTGAGTGGGTTCATCACAGCACCTGAAACAGGACCTTTATTTTGAAAGTCTTCTGTTTTTAGACTCTTTTTAAAAAAAAAATTTCCTTTTTTATGTATATTTATTTTCCGTTTCATAATGACCATTTCTTTTATTTCCCTTTTTTATTATTGCATCACACCTCAAAACAGTACCTTTATTTTGAAATATCTTTGTTTTTAGACTTTTAATAAGCTTTTAAATATTTCATTTTTCATATATTTTATGTTTCATGATGACCATTACTTCTATTTATCCTGTTATTTTTTTATTATTGCTTTATTTATACTTTTATTATTGTCCTCTCTTATATCTCCTTATCTTCTAATATTTTTTTAAAAAGCTTTTTAATATTTCCTTATTTTACATTTAGTTTAAACCTTCAAAGTTGCCAAACATTTCGTTGAGTTTAACATGAAAAAAACACATTTAATAATAAAACAAACATTTATAATTGAAAAAATGTTTTAATGTTCATCATTTAAATTTTGAATTTCCTTATTTTTTATATTTACTTTGTTTTTGTTTTTTTACATTTATTTAAGAAAATATATTTTTTCTTTTTTAATTATTTTTTTTATAATTTTAGCTTTTTAAATATTTCCTTAATTTTCATTTTGTTCCATATTTACCTCTGTTTATAATTATATTATTTTTCCTTTTTTAATGTTTTTGATTCCTTATTTTTTTATATTTTATACCTTTTTATGTTGATTCTACATTTATTGCCTTATTTAAAAAAATATATATATTTATATTTCCTTTTTTTAAAGTTTGATTTTGAAATATTTCCTTAATTTACATTTCTTTTTTAACCTTTTTAAATATTAAATATATATTATTTTATATTTATATATATTTTAAACCTTTTTTCCCTCTTTTTATAAAACATTTTTTTGAGTTTAACATGAAAAAAATGCATTATATCATCAAACAAACCGACAAAAACAAACATTTATAATTGAAAAAATGTTTTAATCTGTATCATTTAATTTTGAATATATTTTTATTTTTTATATTTACTTTTATGTTTATTATTTTACATTTATTGCCTTATTTAAAAAATATATAATCCTTAAACAGACAAAAAACAAACATTTATAATAAAAAAAATGTTAATCTGCAGCATTTTATTTTAATATTTCCTTATTTTACATTTAGTTTTTTATTAAAACATGATGTAAATTTGAGTTTAACATGAAAGAAACTCATTAAATCATCAAACAAACAAAAACAACATTTATAACAAAGCTGTGTAAACGTGCGTGACTCTGACTCGTCTCAGTCTGGAGGAGCAGCCGGTCCCTGACGAGGTCGTGCTGAAGGTTTTCAAGACGACGCTCAACGAGTTCAAGAACCGCGACCGTTACATCAAAGACGACTACCGCTTCATCGACCGCTTCAGCAAACTCAACCCGCGCAAGATCATCCGCCTGTGGGCCGAGAAGGAGATGCACAACCTCACCAGGTAGAGAACGCCGCCTGGACGCCGCCGCCGCTCTCGTTTCTCTCAGGACTCTAAGCGTGTGTGTGTGTGTGTGTGTGTGTGTGTGTGTGTGTGTGTGTGTGTGTGTGTGTGTGTGTGTGTGTGTGTGTGTGTGTGTGTGTGTGTGTGTGTGTGTGTGTGTGTGTGTGTGTGTGTGTGTGTGTGTGTGTGTGTGTGTGTGTGTGTGTGTGTGTGTGTGTGTGTGTGTGTGTGTGTGTGTGTGTGTGTGTGTGTGTGTGTGTGTGTGTGTGTGTGTGTGTGTGTGTGTGTGTGTGTGTGTGTGTGTGTGTGTGTGTGTGTGTGTGTGTGTGTGTGTGTGTGTGTGTGTGTGTGTGTGTGTGTGTGTGTGTGTGTGTAGGATGAAGAAGGCGGAGATCCCCTGTCCGCAGGTGGTGCTGCTGAAGAAACACATCCTGGTGATGTCGTTCATCGGGAAAGACCACGTCCCCGCGCCCAAACTCAAGGACGTCACGCTGAGCGCCGACGACATGAAGGACGCCTTCTTCCAGGTTCTGCACGTACGTACGCGCCCTGCTCTCCACGCCCTCCATGTTTAATAATATATAATTATATATAATAAAGTGCTTAACTGTGTGTGTGTGTGTGTGTGTGTGCGTGCAGGTGATGCAGCGTTTGTATCAGGAGTGTAATCTGGTTCATGCTGATCTCAGTGAATACAACATTCTGTGGCACCAAGGAAAGGTCGGCCATCTTTCTTCTTCTTCCTCTTCTTCTCCATCTTTCTTCTTCTTCTAACTCTGCTTCTTCTTCTTCCTCCTCCTCTTCCTCTTCTTCTCCTCCTCCTTCCTCCTCTTCCCCTTCCTCCTCTCCTCCTCCTCTTTCCTCCTCTCTCTTCCTCCTCCTCCTCTTCCTCTCCTCCTCCTGTCCCTTCTTCCTCCTCTTCCCCTTCCTCCTCCTCTCTCTTCTTCCTCCTCTTCCCCTTCCTCCTCCTCCTCTTCTTCTACTTCTCCTCTTCCTCTCCTCGTCGGCCATCTTTCTTCTTCTTCTACATCTTCTTCTTCCTCTTCTCCATCTTTCTTCTTCTTCTACTTCTTCCTCCTCGTCTTCTTGTTCTTCTTCCTCCTCCTCTTCTTCTTATAACTCTTCTTCTACTCCTCTTCCTTCTCCTTCCTCCTCCTCTTCTTCCTCTCCTCCTCTCTCTCCCTCCTACTCCCTCTTCCTCCTCCTCCTCTTCTCCTTTTCCAACTCTTCCTCTCTTTTCCTTCCTTCTTCGTCTAACTATTCTACTTCTAACTCTTCCTCCTCCAGTCTTCTTCCTCCTCTCTCCTCTCTCCTCTTCCTCCTCTCCTCCTCCTCCTCTTCTCCCTCTTCCTCCTCCTCCTCCTCTTCCTTCCTCCACCTCCTCCTCTTCCTTCCTCCACCTCCTCCTCCTCCTCCTCTTCCTTCCTCCTCCTCCTCTTCTCCTCCTCTTCCTTCCTCCACCTCCTCCTCTTCCTTCCTCCACCTCCTCCTCCTCTTCCTTCCTCCTCCTCCTCTTCTCCTCCTCTTCCACCTCCTCCTCTTCTTCCTTCCTCCTCCTCCTCCTCTCTCCTCCTCCTCTTCCTCTCTAAACTCTGTCGTGTGTCTGTGGCAGGTGTGGTTGATCGACGTCAGTCAGTCCGTGGAGCCGACTCATCCTCACGCCCTCGAGTTCCTCTTCAGAGACTGCAAGAACGTTTCCACGGTGACGACACACTTTAGTCATATCTACGTTTATTTATATAAACATACACCGTCCGTCCACACGATGCCTGCAGCGATTTAAAGGCGCAACTTCTGGCGTGGACCAGGAACCGCCGCTTTCCACGGTGCAAGAACCCTCAGTAACTGTGTGTGCGTGTGTGTGTGTGCATGTGCGTGTGCGTGCACGTGTTACAGTTCTTCCAGAAGAGAGGAGTGAGCGAGGCGATGAGCGTGTGCGAGCTTTTCAACGCCGTGAGCGGACTGAACATCCCTGCAGAAGAAGAGGACGAGGCCGAGTTTGTCGCTGAGGTAACACACACACACACACACACACACACACACACACACACACACACACACACACTGGTGCTGTCCGTTTGACTTCATTTCCCTCCGTGTGGCAGATCGTGGCGTTGGAGAAGAGGAACGAGGACCACGTGCAGCGGCGAGGAAAGAAATACTTCCCCGTGGCCTCTGGAGACGGCGGCCCCCCTTTGAAACCCGACGCCGACGACTAACGCCCGCCCCGCTCGCTCTCTCTTCACGACCCCGCCGTGTTGAAAACGCTGTAAAAGAAGAAAAAAAAATGGAGGCGGCGTCCTGGATGGACCCGGCGCCTCCTCCTCCTCCTCCCCCAGCTCCGACCACGCCCACCCCCCCACCAACAGGAGCACGGAGCGAGGGACGAGTTTCACCGCGTTGGACGTTGAAGTCAGAGCGTCCTGAGGCAGCAACAAGGTTTTTCTGAAGCCGAGACCGCGGCTCACGTCCTCCCGCTCACGTCGACCCACGCCGGCGTTTTTGTTCGTGTCTGAATCGCAGTAAAAAAACTAAAGTCTGTCGGACGCTACAGGTTTAATTTTACTTTTTTCGGACGGTTTCGGGCTCAAATTCTATCAAAATGATTCAAAAATAAACAAAAGTTTAATGTTTTCTCTTCGTCCGGAGCGTGCGTCAGCCCTTCACAATAAAACGCCCCCTAAATAAGCAGCTTTAGCTCATTAGAGTCACTTTCCTGCGCTGATGAGACGTGAAAAAGTCCACGTACGTGAATGAAATTTCACTTTTCGATCCTTAGAAGCCTTTGAATTAATTCTACTTCCTGTTTGGTGCTGAACGCTGAGAAAAAACACCACGAAAAGACCAGAAACTGCGTTAAATTTCTTTAAAAATGCCAAAAAAAAGACTTTTCTTTCTTTATTTTATGGTTTTGAAGACAAACTCGTGGGTTTAATGTTTCATCCTCAGGAGAAAAACACTTTTATTAAGCGACATAAATCCCCAAAATTAACAAAACCACCAAAGAAGAAGAACAAAACGATTGTGGCGAGACGCTACAGGTTTAATTCTAAGTTTTTGGACGGTTTTGGGCTCAAATTCTACCAAAATATTTCAAAAATAAACAAAGGTGTAATGTTTGTAATGTAGACGATTTACTGCTTTTTATCTGTGTTTTCTCTTGTTGACAAACATTTTCCCATAATTATTATAATAATAATAAACTTTATTTGCATTAAGTGCTTTAAAGTTTAAACGATGCATGAATAAATCAAATCTAAAACGATAAAATAAGGTTAAAAATGGTAATAACAGAACGGCCATGTGGTACATTTTGATTATAAAGCCCAAATATTCTATCTTGTGTTTATTTTAATCCACATTTTTAATAATTCTCATCTTTTCTTTCGCTTTAATTGAAGGAAACTGAACGTTTAACGCTTTGAATTCACAGCTTTAGAGTAAAAGACGCGCTCAAAGTTGGAAAACGCCTAAAAACACAAGTTTTATTTTTGCTTTTTTTTCTGTCGCCGTCGTCGCTTTGTGTGGTTTTAGGGTCAAACGTGGCGGTGGAGGCGTGAAGTCGCAGCAGTTTGGCGTGGAGTGTTTTTTTAAACGGATGCAAAATAGAAACAAATGCAAGTCGATGTAAAAGTCTTGGTGTCATTTAATGTAGAAGGTTTAATCTGTTAGATGATGAACTGTGTTTTGACCTTAATGGATAAAAAACATAAAACTTTTCTGGTGCTCAGAGAAAATAAAAGCTGAGGATGAAAACTTCCTGTTGTCTTTTTATTTATAAATAAATGTGTTTGTGTTTATTCATGGTGACGATTTAGCAGTGTTTTATATTAAAGAAGTAATTTTTTATATATTTATTTTATCTATTTAAACCATTTATTATATAATTAATTTTTATTGAAGTATTTTTTTTATATAATTACTTTATTTATTTAAGCAATTTATATCATTTTATTTACATGAGCTGTTATATTTTATTCAAGCAATTTATTTTATTTATTCAAGCAATTTATTTAAGCAATTTATTATATTTTATTTATTCAAGCAGTTTATTACATTATTTTTTTTTTAAGCAATTTATTTTATTTTTTTATTATATTTTATTTATTTAAGCAATTTATTATATTTTACTTATTTAATCAATTTATTATATTTGATTTATTCAAGAATTTTATTTAAGCATTTTATTTTATCATTTAGTTTATTTAAGCAATTTATTTTATTCATTCAAGCAGTTTATTTTATTCATTCAAGCAGTTTATTTTATTTATTTAAGCAATTTATTTTATTTATTTAAGCAATTTATTTTATTTATTTAAGCAATTTATTTTATTTATTTAAGCAGTTTATTTTATTTATTCCAGCAATTTATTTTATTTATTTAAGCAATTTATTACATTTATTTTTATTTAAGCAGTTTATTAAATCAATTAAAAAAGATAGAATTAAATATAATTTTTTTTTAAATCTTATAAATCAAATTAAAATCAATAAAAACAAACTGTATAAAAATAAAATAACATTAAACTTCATGTTGTTGTTTTTTAAGCGTAACATCCGCTCCGCTTTTATTGTGACGTCTCAAACAGACAGCCGGAAGTGTGACGTCCCAAACAGGAAGCAGGAAGTAACGTCCTCCAGTTGAAGTCAGTGAGGACTCTGAACTGCAGATAAACACAAACAGTAATAAACAACAACAACAACAACAACAATGAGTGAGGAGCAGTTTTACCTGGAGCTGTGTGAGGCGCCCGTGCAGTTCGAGCACGCGTCAAACGTCAACAACGTCTTCTTCGACGAAGCTAACAAGCAGGTAGGCTAAGCTAGTTAGCATGTGGCTAACTTAGCTAGGCGGCTAACTGGCAGTTTGTTAGTTTCTTTAACATTAAAAGTTATTTTTCACACACAACAGCAGCGGTTTGAGTCACGTCACCTTCAGTTTACTTCCGGTTCAGTTTTTTTGTTTTTAATTTTAAATAAACGGAGAAAAATAAAAGTGTTAGTTTGGTTCAAAACAAACAAAATGATTTATTTAAATATTCAAACTTTTACTGGACTAAAAGCACTGATAATAAAACACTAAGTAAAAGTTATTTAATTTAAGCATTTTGTTCTTTTTTAATTTTAGGCTTTTTATTATATTATATTTATGTATTTAAGTTATTTTATTTATTTTAATTTAAGCATTTTGTTATTTTTAACTTTTTACTATATTATTTTTTATATTTAAGTTTTTTATTTATTCTTTTATTCAAGCATTTAATTATATTAGTTTATGTATTATTTTATTTTAAGTAAGCATTTTGTTTATTATTTTTAAGCGTTTTATTATATTATATTTATGTATTTAAGCTTTTTTATTACATTATTTTATGTATTAAAGTTTTTTATTCTATTATTTATTTTAAGCATTTTATCATATTAATTTATGAATTTGTAATTTTTATTAATTTAAGCATTTTGTTAGTTTTTATTTTAATAATTTAATTATATTATAATTATGTATTTAAGTTTTTTATTTAATTCAAATATTTTTTATTTTACGTATTTAAGTTTTTTTATTTTATTGTTATTTATTCTTTATTTAAATTATCAACAACTGACTGATACCCAACATATTTATTTCATTTTTATTCTTTATTTAAATGAAAGAAAACTATTTTTCAGAGTCAAATTGGAGCAAAATCCACATAGAAAATATCTATTAATAATTATATCTCAAAAATCCACTTTATATATTAAATATCTTTAATCTGCACGTGTATTATAATATATATAATCTATAAATATATATATATATATGATCCGGACTCTAATTCAGTGCCTTGTTGAATATTTGTGCTTCCTTATTTAATGTGACGCAGTAGTTTGTGTTTCGTGGCTGCAGGTGTTCGCGGTGCGTTCAGGTGGAGCCACGGGCGTCGTGGTCAAAGGCCCCGACGACAAGAGCAGCGTTGCCTTCAGGTACGTCCGCCCGTGTAGGAATACGTGCAGTGTTCATTCTTCATCAGAGGCGTGACGTGTGATAATAATAACCCTGTAAATCGACGGTGTCGGCGTGCGCTTCCCTCCGCAGAATGGACGATAAAGGAGAAGTGAAGTGCATCAAGTTCTCCATCGGAAACAAGATTTTGGCCGTTCAGAGAACTTTAAAGTCTGTGGTGAGAACACGAACGCACTCATCATGATTCAAAGAATAATGATCATTTACACTCTGATTTTAGCTCCGATCCAAACTGTTGATTTAATGATTTCTGCAGGATTTCATCAACTTCATCCCCGACTATCCTCACACAGAGTTCACCCAGGAATGCAAGGTACGCCGCGTTATCTCTTTATTTTGAAAGGGCTTTCCTCCTCTTATCCTGTTCAGATAAAGTCCCAGATAAGAAATCAGGAGTTTCAAAGCAACAGCTGCTGAAGAAAAGGCTGGAAATCCCTGAAAACGCTTGAATTTTAGTGTTTATTTAAGTGTTTCAAGCATTTCAAGGTGCATTTTCAGTCTTTTCCAGCACTTTCCAGCTGTGGTAAACTCCATATTTGTATCCAGAACAATCTTCATATTCAGTAAAGTAATTATGTCACTTGTTCGTCACATTAAATGAGACGTTATCAGGATATAAACAATCAAAATTATGTGTTTTGGGGCGACAAATGAAAGGAAATACAATTGGATTTCTGTAGAACTTGCATTTCAAGCACTTTTCAAACCTTTAAATGTTTGAATTTCACGTTGTTTTGTTCAATAAATAGGATTAAATTACTGTAAATGTTCTGTTTTATGATGTTTGTATACAAATATGTAGATTAGCACAGCGGTAAAGTGCTGGAATGACTCAAAAGTGCTTGAATGTGACTTTGCAAAAGCTGCAGAACCTTGAACATGATTGAAATAACGTGTGTCCGTGTATGTGTGTGCGTGTGTGTGTGTGTGTGTGTGTGTGTGTGTGTGTGTGTGTGTGTGTGTGTGTGTGTGTGTGTGTGTGTGTGTGTGCGCGTGTCTGCGCGTGTGTGTGTGTTCGCGTGTGTTCGCCTGCAGACGAAGAACGCCAGTGTCCTGGGTTTCTGTTGGACCAACTGGAACGAGATCGTCTTCATCACCGACCAGGGGATCGAGTTCTACCAGGTAACAGAGGCGTTCGAGGACCGTGGGAAAGCGTGGCGTCGGGGTCGTTTCACTGACTCTGTGTTTGTTTTTTTCAGGTGTTTCCAGACAAACGAAGCCTGAAGCTGCTGAAGAGTCAGAGCATCAACGTGAACTGGTACCAGTACTGCCCCGAGACCGCCGTCATCCTGCTCTCCACCACCGTGCAGGGCAACGTCCTGCAGCCGTTCGTCTTCAGGGTGAGGACGCCGCACGCTCTCACCGCACGCTCTCACCGCAGCTCTCACCGCAGCTCTCACTGCACGCTCTCACCGCACGCTCTCACCGCACGCTCTCACCGCACGCTCTCACCGCACGCTCACACCGCACGCTCTCACCGCAGCTCTCACCG
>NC_139846.1:25042805-25045305 GCF_963691815.1 Echiichthys vipera | reverse complement strand
AATACGGTATTATGATGATAAAAAGTGGCTTTATTATAATAAATATGGTTTTATGATGATAAAAAAGTGCTTTTATTCTTATGTCCCCGTCACCCGTGTGCACTTCCTGTCTGCCGCAGCACTTCCTGTACGAGCTGGTGATCAAGACGCTGGTGCAGCACGAGCTCTTCTACGTGCTGCACCAGTTCCTGCAGTACCACGTCCTCAGCGACTCCAAGCCCCTGGTGAGTCCCTCACCAGTCCACCACCAGTCCCTCACCAGTCCCTCACCAGTCCACCACCAGTCCCTCACCAGTCCACCACCAGTCCCTCACCAGTCCACCACCAGTCCCTCACCAGTCCACCACGAGTCCCTCACCAGTCCACCACCAGTCCAACACCAGTCCCTCACCAGTCCACCATCAGTCCCTCACCAGTCCACCACCAGTCCCTCACCAGTCCACCACCAGTCCACCACCAGTCCCTCACCAGTCCACCACCAGTCCCTCACCAGTCCACCACCAGTCCACCACCAGTCCCTCACCAGTCCCTCACCAGTCCACCACCAGTCCCTCACCAGTCCACCACCAGTCCAACACCAGTCCACCACCAGTCCCTCACCAGTCCACCACCAGTCCCTCACCAGTCCACCACCAGTCCCTCACGAGTCCACCACCAGTCCCTCACCAGTCCACCATCAGTCCCTCACCAGTCCCTCACCAGTCCACCACCAGTCCACCACGAGTCCCTCACCAGTCCACCACCAGTCCCTCACCAGTCCACCACGAGTCCACCACGAGTCCAACACCAGTCCACCACCAGTCCCTCACCAGTCCACCACCACTCCACCACCAGTCCCTCACGAGTCCACCACCAGTCCCTCACCAGTCCACCATCAGTCCCTCACCAGTCCCTCACCAGTCCACCACCAGTCCACCACGAGTCCCTCACCAGTCCACCACCAGTCCCTCACCAGCCCACCACCAGTCCACCATCAGTCCACCACCAATCCCTCACCAGTCCCTCACCAGTCCACCATCAGTCCCTCACCAGTCCCTCACCAGTCCACCACCAGTCCACCACGAGTCCCTCACCAGTCCACCACGAGTCTCTCACCAGTCCACCACGAGTCCCTCACCAGTCCCTCACCAGTCCACCACCAGTCCCTCACCAGTCCACCACCAGTCCCTCACCAGTCCAACACCAGTCCCTCACGAGTCCAACACCAGTCCCTCACCAGTCCACCACCAGTCCCTCACCAGTCCACCACCAGTCCCTCACCAGCCCACCACCAGTCCCTCACCAGTCCACCACCAGTCCAACACCAGTCCACCACCAGTCCCCCACCAGTCCACCACCAGTCCCCCACCAGTCCACCACCAGTCCCTCACCAGTCCCCCACCAGTCCCTCACCAGTCCAACACCAGTCCACCACCAGTCCACCACCAGTCCCTCACCAGTCCACCACCAGTCCCTCACCAGTCCACCACCAGTCCCTCACCAGTCCACCACCAGCCCCTCACCAGTCCACCACCAGTCCACCACCAGTCCCTCACCAGTCCACCACCAGTCCAACACCAGTCCACCACCAGTCCCTCACCAGTCCACCACCAGTCCCTCACCAGTCCACCACCAGTCCCTCACCAGTCCACCACGAGTCCACCACCAGTCCACCACCAGTCTCACACCAGTCCCTCACCAGCCCACCACGAGTCCACCACCAGTCCACCACCAGTCCCTCACCAGTCCACCACCAGTCTCACACCAGTCCCTCACCAGCCCACCACGAGTCCACCACGAGTCCACCACCAGTCCACCATCAGTCCCTCACCAGTCCACCATCAGTCCCTCACCAGTCCACCATCAGTCCCTCACCAGTCTCTCACCAGTCCCTCACACCCGGGAGACCCTCTAATGCCTGTGTGTGTGTGTGTGTGTGTCTCTGTGTGTGTGTGTGTGTGTGTGTGTGTCTCTGTGTGTGCGTGTGTGTGTGTGTGTGTGTGTGTATGTGTGTGTGTCTCTGTGTGTGTGTGTCTGTGTGTGTGTGTGTCTGTCTGTCTCTGTGTGTGTGTGTGTCTCTGTGTGTGCGTGTGTGCGTGTGTGCGTGTGTGTGTGTGTGTGTGTGTGTCTGTGTGTGTGTGTCTCTGTGTGTGTGTGTGTGTGTGTGTGTGTGTGTGTGTGTGTGTGTGCAGGCCTGCTTGCTCCTGTCTCTGGAGAGCACGTATCCTCCTGCTCATCAACTTTCTCTGGACATGTTGAAGGTACCAACTCTGCGCCTTTAAACCACAACATCTGCGTTTAAACGGTGTCGCTCTGATGGAGTGTGTGTGTTTTTTGTGCGTTGTTGTGTGTGTGTTAATGTGTTTGTGTGTGTGTTGTTGTGTTTTCAGCGTCTGTCGACGGCCAACGACGAGATCGTGGAGGTTCTTCTGTCCAAGCAGCAGGTTCTGGGCGCGCTCCGCTTCATCCGCAGCGTCGGTGCGTTTCATCTTTATTATTTTAAATACGTTTTTATTTAAAT
>NC_139846.1:24997805-25037805 GCF_963691815.1 Echiichthys vipera | reverse complement strand
GTGATAAAAAGTCAAATTAAGTCAAAATAAAGTGATAAAAAGTCAAATTAAGTCAAAAGAAAGTGATAAAAAGTCAAATTAAGTCAAAATAAAGTGATAAAAAGTCAAATTAAGTCAAAAGAAAGTGATAAAAAGTCAAATTAAGTCAAAAGAAAGTGATAAAAAGTCAAATTAAGTAAAAATAAAGTGATAAAAAGTCAAATTAGGTAAAAAGAAAGTGATAAAAAGTCAAATTCAGTAAAAAATAAAGTGATAAAAAGTCAAATTAAGTAAAATAAAGTGATAAAAAGTCAAATTAAGTAAAAAGAAAGTGATAAAAAGTGAAATTAAGTAAAAATAAAGTGATAAAAAGTCAAATTAAGTCAAAATAAAGTGATAAAAAGTCAAATTAGGTAAAAAGAAAGTGATAAAAAGTCAAATTAAGTAAAAATAAAGTGATAAAAAGTCAAATTAAGTCAAAAGAAAGTGATAAAAAGTCAAATTAAGTCAAAATAAAGTGATAAAAAGTCAAATTAAGTCAAAATAAAGTGATAAAAAGTCAAATTAAGTCAAAATAAAGTGATAAAAAGTCAAATTAAGTCAAAAGAAAGTGATAAAAAGTCAAATTAAGTAAAAATAAAGTGATAAAAAGTCAAATTAGGTAAAAAGAAAGTGATAAAAAGTCAAATTCAGTAAAAAATAAAGTGATAAAAAGTCAAATTAAGTAAAATAAAGTGATAAAAAGTCAAATTAGGTAAAAAGAAAGTGATAAAAAGTCAAATTAAGTAAAAATAAAGTGATAAAAAGTCAAATTAAGTCAAAATAAAGTGATAAAAAGTCAAATTAAGTCAAAATAAAGTGATAAAAAGTCAAATTAAGTCAAAATAAAGTGATAAAAAGTCAAATTAAGTCAAAATAAAGTGATAAAAAGTCAAATTAAGTCAAAATAAAGTGATAAAAAGTCAAATTAAGTCAAAATAAAGTGATAAAAAGTCAAATTAAGTAAAAATAAAGTGATAAAAAGTCAAATTCAGTAAAAATAAAGTGATAAAAAGTCAAATTAAGTAAAATAAAGTGATAAAAAGTCAAATTAGGTAAAAAGAAAGTGATAAAAAGTCAAATTAAGTAAAAAGAAAGTGATAAAAAGTCAAATTAAGTAAAATAAAGTGATAAAAAGTCAAATTAGGTAAAAAGAAAGTGATAAAAAGTCAAATTAAGTAAAAAGAAAGTGATAAAAAGTCAAATTCAGTAAAAAATAAAGTGATAAAAAGTCAAATTAAGTAAAATAAAGTGATAAAAAGTCAAATTAGGTAAAAAGAAAGTGATAAAAAGTCAAATTAAGTAAAAATAAAGTGATAAAAAGTCAAATTAAGTAAAAATAAAGTGATAAAAAGTCAAATTAAGTCAAAATAAAGTGATAAAAAGTCAAATTAAGTCAAAATAAAGTGATAAAAAGTCAAATTAAGTCAAAATAAAGTGATAAAAAGTCAAATTAAGTAAAAATAAAGTGATAAAAAGTCAAATTAAGTAAAAATAAAGTGATAAAAAGTCAAATTAAGTCAAAATAAAGTGATAAAAAGTCAAATTAAGTCAAAATAAAGTGATAAAAAGTCAAATTAAGTAAAAATAAAGTGATAAAAAGTCAAATTCAGTAAAAATAAAGTGATAAAAAGTCAAATTAAGTCAAAATAGTGATAAAAAGTCAAATTAAGTCAAAATAAAGTGATAAAAAAGTCAAATTAAGTCAAAATAAAGTGATAAAAAGTCAAATTAAGTCAAAAGAAAGTGATAAAAAGTCAAATTAAGTCAAAATAAAGTGATAAAAAGTCAAATTAAGTCAAAATAAAGTGATAAAAAGTCAAATTAAGTAAAATAAAGTGATAAAAAGTCAAATTAAGTCAAAATAAAGTGATAAAAAGTCAAATTAAGTCAAAATAAAGTGATAAAAAGTCAAATTAAGTCAAAATAAAGTGATAAAAAGTCAAATTAAGTCAAAATAAAGTGATAAAAAGTCAAATTAAGTCAAAATAAAGTGATAAAAAGTCAAATTAAGTCAAAATAAAGTGATAAAAAAGTCAAATTAAGTCAAAATAAAGTGATAAAAAGTCAAATTAAGTCAAAAGAAAGTGATAAAAAGTCAAATTAAGTCAAAATAAAGTGATAAAAAGTCAAATTAAGTCAAAAGAAAGTGATAAAAAGTCAAATTAAGTCAAAATAAAGTGATAAAAAGTCAAATTAAGTCAAAAGAAAGTGATAAAAAGTCAAATTAAGTCAAAAGAAAGTGATAAAAAGTCAAATTAAGTAAAAATAAAGTGATAAAAAGTCAAATTAGGTAAAAAGAAAGTGATAAAAAGTCAAATTCAGTAAAAAATAAAGTGATAAAAAGTCAAATTAAGTAAAATAAAGTGATAAAAAGTCAAATTAAGTAAAAAGAAAGTGATAAAAAGTGAAATTAAGTAAAAATAAAGTGATAAAAAGTCAAATTAAGTCAAAATAAAGTGATAAAAAGTCAAATTAGGTAAAAAGAAAGTGATAAAAAGTCAAATTAAGTAAAAATAAAGTGATAAAAAGTCAAATTAAGTCAAAAGAAAGTGATAAAAAGTCAAATTAAGTCAAAATAAAGTGATAAAAAGTCAAATTAAGTCAAAATAAAGTGATAAAAAGTCAAATTAAGTCAAAATAAAGTGATAAAAAGTCAAATTAAGTCAAAAGAAAGTGATAAAAAGTCAAATTAAGTAAAAATAAAGTGATAAAAAGTCAAATTAGGTAAAAAGAAAGTGATAAAAAGTCAAATTCAGTAAAAAATAAAGTGATAAAAAGTCAAATTAAGTAAAATAAAGTGATAAAAAGTCAAATTAGGTAAAAAGAAAGTGATAAAAAGTCAAATTAAGTAAAAATAAAGTGATAAAAAGTCAAATTAAGTCAAAATAAAGTGATAAAAAGTCAAATTAAGTCAAAATAAAGTGATAAAAAGTCAAATTAAGTCAAAATAAAGTGATAAAAAGTCAAATTAAGTCAAAATAAAGTGATAAAAAGTCAAATTAAGTCAAAATAAAGTGATAAAAAGTCAAATTAAGTCAAAATAAAGTGATAAAAAGTCAAATTAAGTAAAAATAAAGTGATAAAAAGTCAAATTCAGTAAAAATAAAGTGATAAAAAGTCAAATTAAGTAAAATAAAGTGATAAAAAGTCAAATTAGGTAAAAAGAAAGTGATAAAAAGTCAAATTAAGTAAAAAGAAAGTGATAAAAAGTCAAATTAAGTAAAATAAAGTGATAAAAAGTCAAATTAGGTAAAAAGAAAGTGATAAAAAGTCAAATTAAGTAAAAAGAAAGTGATAAAAAGTCAAATTCAGTAAAAAATAAAGTGATAAAAAGTCAAATTAAGTAAAATAAAGTGATAAAAAGTCAAATTAGGTAAAAAGAAAGTGATAAAAAGTCAAATTAAGTAAAAATAAAGTGATAAAAAGTCAAATTAAGTAAAAATAAAGTGATAAAAAGTCAAATTAAGTCAAAATAAAGTGATAAAAAGTCAAATTAAGTCAAAATAAAGTGATAAAAAGTCAAATTAAGTCAAAATAAAGTGATAAAAAGTCAAATTAAGTAAAAATAAAGTGATAAAAAGTCAAATTAAGTAAAAATAAAGTGATAAAAAGTCAAATTAAGTCAAAATAAAGTGATAAAAAGTCAAATTAAGTCAAAATAAAGTGATAAAAAGTCAAATTAAGTAAAAATAAAGTGATAAAAAGTCAAATTCAGTAAAAATAAAGTGATAAAAAGTCAAATTAAGTCAAAATAAAGTGATAAAAAGTCAAATTAAGTAAAAAGAAAGTGATAAAAAGTCAAATTAGGTAAAAAGAAAGTGATAAAAAGTCAAATTAAGTCAAAAAAAGGTGATAAAAAGTCAAATTATGTAAAAATAAGTGATAAAAAGTCAAATTAAGTCAAAAGAAAGTGATAAAAAGTCAAATTAAGTCAAAATAAAGTGATAAAAAGTCAAATTAAGTCAAAATAAAGTGATAAAAAGTCAAATTAAGTCAAAAGAAAGTGATAAAAAGTCAAATTAAGTCAAAAGAAAGTGATAAAAAGTCAAATTAGGTAAAAATAAAGTGATAAAAAGTCAAATTAAGTAAAAATAAAGTGATAAAAAGTCAAATTAAGTCAAAATAAAGTGATAAAAAGTCAAATTAGGTAAAAAGAAAGTGATAAAAAGTCAAATTAAGTAAAAAATAAAGTGATAAAAAGTCAAATTAAGTAAAAAGAAAAGTGATAAAAAGTCAAATTAAGTCAAAAGAAAGTGATAAAAAGTCAAATTAAGTCAAAAGAAAGTGATAAAAAGTCAAATTAAGTAAAAAGAAAGTGATAAAAAGTCAAATTAAGTCAAAATAAAGTGATAAAAAGTCAAATTAAGTCAAAATAAAGTGATAAAAAGTCAAATTAAATAAAAAGGAAGTGATAAAAAGTCAAATTAAGTAAAAATAAAGTGATAAAAAGTCAAATTAAGTAAAAATAAAGTGATAAAATGTCAAATTAAGTCAAAAGAAAGTGATAAAAAGTCAAATTAGGTCAAAATAAAGTGATAAAAAGTCAAATTAAGTAAAAATAAAGTGATAAAAAGTCAAATTAAGTAAAAATAAAGTGATAAAAAGTCAAATTAAGAAAAAATAAAGTGATAAAAAGTCAAATTAAGTAAAAATAAAGTGATAAAAAGTCAAATTAGGTAAAAAGAAAGTGATAAAAAGTCAAATTAAGTAAAAATAAAGTGATAAAAAGTCAAATTAAGTAAAAATAAAGTGATAAAAAGTCAAATTCAGTAAAAAGAAAGTGATAAAAAGTCAAATTAGGTAAAAAGAAAGTGATAAAAAGTCAAATTAAGTAAAAATAAAGTGATAAAAAGTCAAATTAAGTCAAAAGAAAGTGATAAAAAGTCAAATTAAGTAAAAAGAAAGTGATAAAAAGTCAAATTAAGTCAAAAGAAAGTGATAAAAAGTCAAATTAAGTAAAAAGAAAGTGATAAAAAGTCAAATTAAGTCAAAATAAAGTGATAAAAAGTCAAATTAAGTCAAAAGAAAGTGATAAAAAGTCAAATTAAGTAAAAAGAAAGTGATAAAAAGTCAAATTAAGTCAAAATAAAGTGATAAAAAGTCAAATTAAGTCAAAAGAAAGTGATAAAAAGTCAAATTAAGTAAAAAATAAAGTGATAAAAAGTCAAATTAAGTAAAAATAAAGTGATAAAAAATCAAATTAAGTAAAAATAAAGTGATAAAAAGTCAAATTAAGTCAAAATAAAGTGATAAAAAGTCAAATTAAATAAAAAGGAAGTGATAAAAAGTCAAATTAAGTAAAAATAAAGTGATAAAAAGTCAAATTAAGTAAAAATAAAGTGATAAAAAGTCAAATTAAGAAAAAATAAAGTGATAAAAAGTCAAATTAAGTAAAAATAAAGTGATAAAAAGTCAAATTAGGTAAAAAGAAAGTGATAAAAAGTCAAATTAAGTCAAAAGAAAGTGATAAAAAGTCAAATTAAGTCAAAATAAAGTGATAAAAAGTCAAATTAAGTCAAAAGAAAGTGATAAAAAGTCAAATTAAGTAAAAAGAAAGTGATAAAAAGTCAAATTAAGTAAAAATAAAGTGATAAAAAGTCAAATTAGGTAAAAAGAAAGTGATAAAAAGTCAAATTAAGTCAAAATAAAGTGATAAAAAGTCAAATTAAGTTAAAAGAAAGTGATAAAAAGTCAAATTAAGTAAAAAGAAAGTGATAAAAAATCAAATTAAGTAAAAATAAAGTGATAAAAAGTCAAATTAAGTAAAAAGAAAGTGATAAAAAGTCAAATTAGGTAAAAAGAAAGTGATAAAAAGTCAAATTAAGTAAAAATAAAGTGATAAAAAATCAAATTAAGTAAAAATAAAGTGATAAAAAGTCAAATTAAGTAAAAATAAAGTGATAAAAAATCAAATTAAGTAAAAATAAAGTGATAAAAAATCAAATTAAGTAAAAATAAAGTGATAAAAAATCAAATTAAGTAAAAATAAAGTGATAAAAAGTCAAATTAAGTTAAAAGAAAAGTGTTAAAAAGTCAAATTAAGTCAGAATAAAGTGATAAAAAGTCAAATTAAGCAAAAAGAAAGTGATAAAAAGTCAAATTAGGTAAAAAGAAAGTGATAAAAAGTCAAATTAGGTAAAAATAAAGTGATAAAAAGTCAAATTAGGTAAAAATAAAGTGATAAAAAGTCAAATTAAGTCAAAATAAAGTGATAAAAAGTCAAATTAAGTAAAAATAAAGTGATAAAAAGTCAAATTAAGTCAAAAGAAAGTGATAAAAAGTCAAATTAAGTCAAAATAAAGTGATAAAAAGTCAGATTAAGTCAAAATAAAGTGATAAAAAGTCAAATTAGGTAAAAATAAAGTGATAAAAAGTCAAATTAAGTCAAAATAAAGTGATAAAAAGTCAAATTAGTTAAAAAGAAACTGATAAAAAGTCAAATTAAGCAAAAATAAAGTGATAAAAAGTCAAATTAGGTAAAAAGAAAGTGATAAAAAGTCAAATTAGGTAAAAATAAAGTGATAAAAAGTCAAATTAGGTAAAAATAAAGTGATAAAAAGTCAAATTAGGTAAAAATAAAGTGATAAAAAGTCAAATTAAGTCAAAATAAAGTGATAAAAAGTCAAAATAAGTAAAAATAAAGTGATAAAAAGTCAAATTAAGTCAAAAGAAAGTGATAAAAAGTCAAATTAAGTCAAAATAAAGTGATAAAAAGTCAAATTAAGTAAAAATAAAGTGATAAAAAGTCAAATTAAGTCAAAAGAAAGTGATAAAAAGTCAAATTAGGGTAAAAAGAAAGTGATAAAAAGTCAAATTAAGTAAAAATAAAGTGATAAAAAGTCAAATTAAGTAAAAAGAAAGTGATAAAAAGTCAAAAGAAAGTGATAAAAAGTCAAATTAAGTAAAAAGAAAGTGATAAAAAGTCAAATTAAGTCAAAATAAAGTGATAAAAAGTCAAATTAAGTCAAAATAAAGTGATAAAAAGTCAAATTAAGTAAAAATAAAGTGATAAAAAGTCCAATTAAGTCCAAATAAAGTGATAAAAAGTCAAATTAAGTAAAAATAAAGTGATAAAAAGTCAAATTAAGTAAAAATAAAGTGATAAAAAGTCAAATTAAGTCAAAATAAAGTGATAAAAAGACAAATTAAGTCAAAATAAAGTGATAAAAAGTCAATTTAAGTCAAAATAAAGTGATAAAAAGTCAAATTAAGTAAAAAGAAAGTGATAAAAAGTCAAATTAGGTCAAAATAAAGTGATAAAAAGTCAAATTAAGTAAAAATAAAGTGATAAAAAGTCAAATTAAGTCAAAAGAAAGTGATAAAAAGTCAAATTAAGTCAAAATAAAGTGATAAAAAGTCAGATTAAGTCAAAATAAAGTGATAAAAAGTCAAATTAGGTAAAAATAAAGTGATAAAAAGTCAAATTAAGTCAAAATAAAGTGATAAAAAGTCAAATTAAGTCAAAATAAAGTGATAAAAAGTCAAATTAAATAAAAAGGAAGTGATAAAAAGTCAAATTAAGTAAAAATAAAGTGATAAAAAGTCAAATTAAGTAAAAATAAAGTGATAAAATGTCAAATTAAGTCAAAAGAAAGTGATAAAAAGTCAAATTAGGTCAAAATAAAGTGATAAAAAGTCAAATTAAGTAAAAATAAAGTGATAAAAAGTCAAATTAAGTAAAAATAAAGTGATAAAAAGTCAAATTAAGAAAAAATAAAGTGATAAAAAGTCAAATTAAGTAAAAATAAAGTGATAAAAAGTCAAATTAGGTAAAAAGAAAGTGATAAAAAGTCAAATTAAGTAAAAATAAAGTGATAAAAAGTCAAATTAAGTAAAAATAAAGTGATAAAAAGTCAAATTCAGTAAAAAGAAAGTGATAAAAAGTCAAATTAGGTAAAAAGAAAGTGATAAAAAGTCAAATTAAGTAAAAAGAAAGTGATAAAAAGTCAAATTAAGTAAAAAGAAAGTGATAAAAAGTCAAATTAAGTCAAAATAAAGTGATAAAAAGTCAAATTAAGTCAAAAGAAAGTGATAAAAAGTCAAATTAAGTCAAAATAAAGTGATAAAAAGTCAAATTAAGTAAAAATAAAGTGATAAAAAGTCAAATTAAGTCAAAAGAAAGTGATAAAAAGTCAAATTAAGTAAAAAGAAAGTGATAAAAAGTCAAATTAAGTCAAAATAAAGTGATAAAAAGTCAAATTAAGTCAAAAGAAAGTGATAAAAAGTCAAATTAAGTAAAAAGAAAGTGATAAAAAGTCAAATTAAGTCAAAATAAAGTGATAAAAAGTCAAATTAAGTCAAAAGAAAGTGATAAAAAGTCAAATTAAGTAAAAAATAAAGTGATAAAAAGTCAAATTAAGTAAAAATAAAGTGATAAAAAATCAAATTAAGTAAAAATAAAGTGATAAAAAGTCAAATTAAGTCAAAATAAAGTGATAAAAAGTCAAATTAAATAAAAAGGAAGTGATAAAAAGTCAAATTAAGTAAAAATAAAGTGATAAAAAGTCAAATTAAGTAAAAATAAAGTGATAAAAAGTCAAATTAGGTAAAAAGAAAGTGATAAAAAGTCAAATTAAGTCAAAATAAAGTGATAAAAAGTCAAATTAAGTCAAAAGAAAGTGATAAAAAGTCAAATTAAGTAAAAAGAAAGTGATAAAAAGTCAAATTAAGTAAAAATAAAGTGATAAAAAGTCAAATTAGGTAAAAAGAAAGTGATAAAAAGTCAAATTAAGTCAAAATAAAGTGATAAAAAGTCAAATTAGGTAAAAAGAAAGTGATAAAAAGTCAAATTAAGTCAAAATAAAGTGATAAAAAGTCAAATTAAGTTAAAAGAAAGTGATAAAAAGTCAAATTAAGTAAAAAGAAAGTGATAAAAAATCAAATTAAGTAAAAATAAAGTGATAAAAAGTCAAATTAAGTAAAAAGAAAGTGATAAAAAGTCAAATTAGGTAAAAAGAAAGTGATAAAAAGTCAAATTAAGTAAAAATAAAGTGATAAAAAATCAAATTAAGTAAAAATAAAGTGATAAAAAGTCAAATTAAGTCAAAATAAAGTGATAAAAAGTCAAATTAGGTAAAAAGAAAGTGATAAAAAGTCAAATTAAGTAAAAATAAAGTGATAAAAAATCAAATTAAGTAAAAAGAAAGTGATAAAAAGTCAAATTAAGTAAAAAGAAAGTGATAAAAAGTCAAATTAGGTAAAAAGAAAGTGATAAAAAGTCAAATTAAGTAAAAATAAAGTGATAAAAAATCAAATTAAGTAAAAATAAAGTGATAAAAAGTCAAATTAAGTAAAAATAAAGTGATAAAAAGTCAAATTAAGTCAAAATAAAGTGATAAAAAGTCAAATTAAGTTAAAAGAAAAGTGTTAAAAAGTCAAATTAAGTCAGAATAAAGTGATAAAAAGTCAAATTAAGCAAAAAGAAAGTGATAAAAAGTCAAATTAGGTAAAAAGAAAGTGATAAAAAGTCAAATTAGGTAAAAATAAAGTGATAAAAAGTCAAATTAGGTAAAAATAAAGTGATAAAAAGTCAAATTAAGTCAAAATAAAGTGATAAAAAGTCAAATTAAGTAAAAATAAAGTGATAAAAAGTCAAATTAAGTCAAAAGAAAGTGATAAAAAGTCAAATTAAGTCAAAATAAAGTGATAAAAAGTCAAATTAGGTAAAAATAAAGTGATAAAAAGTCAAATTAAGTCAAAATAAAGTGATAAAAAGTCAAATTAGTTAAAAAGAAACTGATAAAAAGTCAAATTAAGCAAAAATAAAGTGATAAAAAGTCAAATTAGGTAAAAAGAAAGTGATAAAAAGTCAAATTAGGTAAAAATAAAGTGATAAAAAGTCAAATTAGGTAAAAATAAAGTGATAAAAAGTCAAATTAAGTCAAAATAAAGTGATAAAAAGTCAAAATAAGTAAAAATAAAGTGATAAAAAGTCAAATTAAGTCAAAAGAAAGTGATAAAAAGTCAAATTAAGTCAAAATAAAGTGATAAAAAGTCAAATTAAGTAAAAATAAAGTGATAAAAAGTCAAATTAAGTCAAAAGAAAGTGATAAAAAGTCAAATTAAGTAAAAAGAAAGTGATAAAAAGTCAAATTAAGTAAAAATAAAGTGATAAAAAGTCAAATTAAGTAAAAAGAAAGTGATAAAAAGTCAAAAGAAAGTGATAAAAAGTCAAATTAAGTAAAAAGAAAGTGATAAAAAGTCAAATTAAGTCAAAATAAAGTGATAAAAAGTCAAATTAAGTCAAAATAAAGTGATAAAAAGTCAAATTAAGTAAAAATAAAGTGATAAAAAGTCCAATTAAGTCCAAATAAAGTGATAAAAAGTCAAATTAAGTAAAAATAAAGTGATAAAAAGTCAAATTAAGTAAAAATAAAGTGATAAAAAGTCAAATTAAGTCAAAATAAAGTGATAAAAAGACAAATTAAGTCAAAATAAAGTGATAAAAAGTCAATTTAAGTCAAAATAAAGTGATAAAAAGTCAAATTAAGTAAAAAGAAAGTGATAAAAAGTCAAATTAGGTCAAAATAAAGTGATAAAAAGTCAAATTAAGTAAAAATAAAGTGATAAAAAGTCAAATTAAGTCAAAATAAAGTGATAAAAAGTCAAATTAAGTAAAAATAAAGTGATAAAAAGTCAAATTAAGAAAAAAGAAAGTGATAAAAAGTCAAATTAAGTAAAAATAAAGTGATAAAAAGTCAAATTAAGTCAAAAGAAAGTGATAAAAAGTCAAATTAAGTAAAAAGAAAGTGATAAAAAGTCAAATTAAGTAAAAATAAAGTGATAAAAAGGCAAATTAAGTCAAAAGAAAGTGATAAAAAGTCAAATTAGGTAAAAAGAAAGTGATAAAAAGTCAAATTAAGTAAAAATAAAGTGATAAAAAGTCAAATTAAGTCAAAATAAAGTGATAAAAAGTCAAATTAGGTAAAAAGAAAGTGATAAAAAGTCAAATTAAGTCAAAAGAAAGTGATAAAAAGTCAAATTAAGTCAAAAGAAAGTGATAAAAAGTCAAATTAAGTCAAAAATAAAGTGATAAAAAGTCAAATTAAGTAAAAATAAAGTGATAAAAAGTGAAATTAAGTAAAAAGAAAGTGATAAAAAGTCAAATGAAGTAAAAATAAAGTGATAAAAAGTCAAATTAAGTCAAAAGAAAGTGATAAAAAGTCAAATTAAGTCGAAAGAAAGTGATAAAAAGTCAAATTAAGTAAAAAGAAAGTGATAAAAAGTCAAATTAAGTCAAAAGAAAGTGATAAAAAGTCAAATTAAGTAAAAAGAAAGTGATAAAAAGTCAAATTAAGTCAAAAGAAAGTGATAAAAAGTCAAATTAAGTAAAAATAAAGTGATAAAAAGTCAAATTAAGTCAAAATAAAGTGATAAAAAGTCAAATTAAGTGAAAAGAAAGTGATAAAAAGTCAAATTAAGTCAAAAGAAAGTGATAAAAAGTCAAATTAAGTAAAAATAAAGTGATAAAAAGTCAAATTAAGTCAAAATAAAGTGATAAAAAGTCAAATTAAGTGAAAAGAAAGTGATAAAAAGTCAAATTAAGTAAAAAGAAAGTGATAAAAAGTCAAATTAAGTCAAAATAAAGTGATAAAAAGTCAAATTAAGTAAAAAGAAAGTGATAAAAAGTCAAATTAAGTCAAAATAAAGTGATAAAAAGTCAAATTAAGTAAAAATAAAGTGATAAAAAGTCAAATTAAGTAAAAATAAAGTGATAAAAAGTCAAATTAAGTAAAAAGAAAGTGATAAAAAGTCAAATTAAGTAAAAAGAAAGTGATAAAAAATCAAATTAAGTAAAAAGAAAGTGATAAAAAGTCAAATTAAGTAAAAAGAAAGTGATAAAAAGTCAAATTAAGTAAAAAGAAAGTGATAAAAAGTCAAATTAAGTCAAAATAAAGTGATAAAAAGTCAAATTAAGTCAAAATAAAGTGATTAAAAGTCAAATTAAGTAAAAAGAAAGTGATTAAAAGTCAAATTAGGTCAAAAGAAAGTGATAAAAAGTCAAATTAAGTAAAAAGAAAGTGATAAAAAGTCAAATTAAGTAAAAAGAAAGTGATAAAAAGTCAAATTAAGTAAAAAGAAAGTGATAAAAAGTCAAATTAAGTGAAAAGAAAGTGATAAAAAGTCAAATTAAGTCAAAATAAAGTGATAAAAAGTCAAATTAAGTAAAAATAAAGTGATAAAAAGTCAAATTAAGTAAAAATAAAGTGATAAAAAGTCAAATTAAGTCGAAATAAAGTGATAAAAAGTCAAATTAAGTAAAAATAAAGTGATAAAAAGTCAAATTAAGTAAAAAGAAAGTGATAAAAAGTCAAATTAAGTAAAAAGAAAGTGATAAAAAGTCAAATTAAGTCAAAAGAAAGTGATAAAAAGTCAAATTAAGTAAAAAGAAAGTGATAAAAGTCAAATTAAGTCAAAAGTGCGTCCAGACCGTAGATGTGCGTTTGAAGGTTTGAACAGAAGTGAGGACTTTGCGTTGTGCGTAGAGTTCCCCGTAGAGCATGGGTGTCAAAGTCAAGGCCCGGGGCCCAGATCCGGCCCACGAATGAATGATCTCGGCCCCCGGGATGATGTTTGATGAGTATCAGAACCGACCGCACGCCACAGCCAGGCGGTGGTGTTGGTCACGCACCAAAACTACATTACCCACAATGCAACAGTAGTCCGCAAACTCACCGCAGCGCCGCAAGTTCATTATTCCTCAGCATCGGAAGGTGGACGATGGGAACAGCGTGTTTGAAGCACATGTTCACACAGACGTGCGTCTTTATCTGGATATTAAGGAACATTTTTTATTTTTGAAGATGTTTTTTTTATACTTGAAATAAATAAAGTCATAAGAAAATCTGCTTTATTCATTTAATGTACAGGAAATGTTTGTTTTTGTCTGTGAGTCTGTTGAAAAATTAGTGACAGAGTCGTACAAAAATACTGGATTATTTATTTAATCATTAAATAAAATACGGTACACAGTTCACCGTAGAGTTGACCGTAGAGGGTTCTCCGTAGAGAGTTGACCGTAGAGAGTTCCGCGTAGAGAGTTCCCCGTAGAGAGTTCACCGTAGAGGGTTCACCGCAGAGGGTTCACCGTAGAGGGTTCTCCGTAGAGGGTTCCCCGTAGAGAGTTCCCCGTAGAGGGTTCACCGTAGAGAGTTCACCGTAGAGGGTTCTCCGTAGAGGGTTCTCCGTAGAGAGTTCCCCGTAGAGGGTTCACCGCAGAGGGTTCAACGTAGAGGGTTCAACGTAGAGAGTTCACCGTAGAGAGTTCAACGTAGAGAGTTCACTGTAGAGGGTTCCCCGTAGAGGGTTCACCGTAGAGGGTTCCCCGTAGAGAGTTCCGCGTAGAGGGTTCCCCGTAGAGGGTTCTCCGTAGAGAGTTCACCGTAGAGAGTTCACCGTAGAGGGTTCCCCGTAGAGGATTCACCGCAGAGGGTTCTACGTAGAGAGTTCCCTGTAGAGGGTTCACTGTAGAGAGTTCCCCGTAGAGAGTTCCCCGTAGAGAGTTCACCGTAGAGGGTTCAAAGCAGAGGGTTCACCGTAGAGGGTTCACCGTGAAGGTTCCCAGTAGAGGGTTCACCGTAGAGAGTTCCCCGTAGAGAGTTCACCGTAGAGGGTTCACCGCAGAGGGTTCACCGTAGACTGTTCACCGTAGAGGGTTCACCGCAGAGGGTTCACCGTAGAGGGTTCCCCGTAGAGAGTTCCCCGTAGAGAGTTCCCTGTAGAGGGTTCAGCGTAGAGTTCTCCGTAGAGGGTTCAGCGTAGAGGGTTCACTGCAGAGGGTTCAGCGTAGAGGGTTCACCGTAGAGAGTTCACCGTAGAGGGTTCTCCGTAGAGAGTTCCCCGTAGAGGGTTCACTGTAGAGAGTTCACCGTAGAGGGTTCCCCGTAGAGTTGTCTGCGTAGAGGGTTCACCGTAGACAGTTCCCCGTAGAGTTCACCGCAGAGAGTTCCGCGTAGAGGGTTCCGCGCAGAGGGCTCCCCGTAGAGGGTTCACCGTAGAGAGTTCACCGTAGAGAGCTCACCGTAGAGGGTCCACCGCAGAGGGTTCCCCTTAGAGGGTTCACCGCAGAGGGTTCCCCGTAGAGGATTCTCCGTAGAGCGTTCTCCGTAGAGGGTTCACCGTAGAGGGTTCTCCGTAGAGGGTTCTCCGTAGAGGGTTCTTCGTAGAGAGTTCACCGTAGAGAGTTCACCGTAGAGCGCTCACTGTAGAGAGTTCCCCGTAGAGGGTTCTCCGTAGAGGGTTCTCCGTAGAGAGTTCACCGTAGAGAGTTCACCGTAGAGCGTTCTCCGTAGAGCGCTCCCCGTAGAGCGCTCCCCGTAGAGGCGACAGATGTGAAAAAGAGTCGGAGCCCAAACAGCGTTAGAGAAATCTTTCCTTGTTTTTATTTATCACACATTTAGAAAATGAACCACACTATACAAATGTCCAGCGTCCAGTGACGGAGCGGGCGTCCTGCGTGCACCCGACCCACCTCCGACCAAAGACGGAGACGACGTCCGCAGATGGAGAAGCGTCGTGGCGCCCCTGAACTCACCGCCTCCTCTCCTCCGGTTCGGCCGCACGCTTTCGTTACGGGACCGCCGGCGATGGTTCCGGTCGTCGTGCGGTTGGACTGCGTCGGCCGCGCCAGTGACTCGACTTTTATTTTGTACTTTTTAATCTTTTTCGGGGCGGTCACTGCGGCGCGGGGGCGGCAGTAGCATGCAGAAACCTTTGGATGGCGCTCTCCTCTGATTGGCTGAAGGCTAATTCGTTACGTTTGCGTTATGTAAAGAAGGGTAGGTTTGTTTTTTTTTCCTCTTTAAGAGTCCGTGGTTGTTATTTACAATGTGACAACGAGGAAGTGCGTGTGTTTGATTCCTATGGGTGGGACGGGGACGGGCGAGCGTGTAGGCGGGGGTCTCGAACCCTCCCCCTCCCCCCCCTCGGGTCGGTGATATCACTCACAACATGTCCGCCGCTCAGAGGCGTCCTCACTTTATTACTCAGACATAAAATTAAAAAAAACAAAATGAAGATAAAGAAATAAAACTGAGGAGAGCCGGCGGGCGGGGGGGGGGGCAGGCGGGCGGCGGGCGGGCGGGAGGTCGGCGCTCAGGCCAGGTAGCTGTACGTGTCCTTCTCCCCGTCCACGCGCTCCAGGTACTCCTTCTCGATCAGGATGTCGATGCATTTCTGAAGCACAAGAGGGAAACAAAAACAAAATAAGAGCCCGGTCCGTTTAGTCAGAACGTTCACACGGAGTCAGAACCACAGACGGCGAACGCCAAAGAGTACAAGAGGTCGTTTTCGCCCGGCGCGCTCATCTGTCAGCGTCACGGGTTCGTTTCCACGTCAGTAAAGACGACGGACGAGTGGTTTAAGCCAAAAATACCAAACTTATGATCTTTGTAGCGCCTTTTATTTTGAAATTCTTTGACCTGTGTTTCCGTTTCCTGTTGTTCACGCGTTTCGTTACTTTTGATGATGTCACGGTTTCAATTACGTGATTATTTTACGATGTTATGTTTTACTGAAGTGGGTTTAGTCTGTTCTTTGTGTTGCTGTAGGACACGTTTCAGTAATTAGACGGATCCCAAACTAGCTGCACTACGTGTTAAGCTAACGGGCTAGCTCCTGACGCTGCTTTGTCTTCCTGTAAATGTTCGGGTCACATGGTTCAGGACAAATAAAGTCAGTGAATGAGTTTAACACTGTTGGTTTGTCTCTGCCGTCACCAGACCGCCACATACGGCGGCGTCAGGTCCGTCACGGACTACGACTCGTAGCCCGATGCTAAAGAAGCTAACGTGTTACGCTGCAGACGGCTCCATCTTCTCATTGTTTACGTACGAGAAAACTAAAGATCTGTCGCAGAAAGAGGCACTAATCAAACATGGCGGAGCTTTGGGGGCATGTGTCAAACCCCCAGAGCGCCGCCATCTTTGACCCGTTCACGTGAATGACGCACTCGACCAATAAAACGCAGATTGTCGCAGAAAAGTGACGCATTTGCAGGAGTGTGGACGGTTTAAAAACGGACGTAGCGTCTCCATCTTGATCCAATCGTCCTCGCCTACGGGAGTCGCCATCTTGAAAGACTTTGACCAAAAAAGGGCATGTATGTGACGTTGGGGGGAGGGGCGTACGTCCATCTGGCTGAGGTTTACAGAATAAGCTACATTAGCATCATCACCGCCCGGGAGCTAAGCTAGCAGAACGCGCTACCGGATAAACGGGGGTGGGAGTCGATGTTGAGATGTTTTAGACGCAGCTCTTTTAATAAACTTTCAGTCACGGTGCGTCTCACCTTGATGACGGGAACTCGGGGTTTGAACCGGGACGACAGCTGGTTCAGGACTTCGGCCAGGAGCTGCTGGTGCTTCAGGACCTTCCTCATCTTCATGATCCTCACGATGGCCGCCTGCGGACACAAAGACGCGGTAAATACGGACTCAGACGCAGACGGGATTCTAACGTGTGTGTGTGTGTGTGTGTGTGTGTGTGTGTGTGTGTGTGTGTGTGTGTGTGTGTGTGTGTGCGTGTGTGCGCGGCGTCACCTGGATGAGGAGCTTCCGGTCCTCCTCGATGTTCTTGTGGGTCGTCTCCTGCTCCTGTTTCTGCTCCGTCTTCATCGGGACGTTGATGTTCACGCGCAGCTTCTTACTGCGGCGGGAAACACAGAAGGCACCGCAACGTAAGAGTCAGACACAAGAACAATCACTACTTCCTGTTTTTAAGTTCCCGTACTTTGACTTTTAAACGACACTAATTACGTTTAAAGCGAGAAACAAACTGGGTTTTTTTGACAGAGAGGAGGTTATTGTTATAATTTGAGGGTAAAGTTTAATTTTAAGACGCCGACAGTGACGGCAGGACGCGTTTCAGTGTCTGGTGTGAAACTGGAGCTGAAGCTGCGTCCAAACACAGTGCAGTTTAATAAAAACAAAGACTTTCAGAAGGTTCAGGGACGAAAAACAAACAAACATAGAACTATGGGCTCTAAATGTATATTTACAGTTATAAATCCATATGTTCTTCTATGGATGTTTATATTTAGGCATTTAAATGATATGTTACTTTATATACACTCAGCGGCCACTTTATTAGGTACACCTGTCCAACTTCAATTCAATTCAATTCAATTCAAATAATTTTATTTGTCCCCGGGGGGCAATTCAGGGCACACAGAGCAGCAAATAACGACAGTGCAATTATACAAAACATTTTAACCTAACACAAGAATAAAGTGTAAGAGAAGAGTAAGTGTCAGAACCACTCGTTAACGCACATTTCTAATTTCTAATGAGCCAACATGGACCCGACTCTCTGAGGAAGGTTCCAGAACCAGCTTGAATCTGTGCCACGAAGGATTAAAGCGGCTCTGAAGGCGAAAGGGTCCAACCCGGTTCCTGCCAGGCGTACCTAATAAAGTGGCCGCTGAGTGTATTTTCTATTATTAATAAACGTTTATATTGTAAAATAGTTTTATGTCTGAGATGAATTCATAAATGTAATTGTGTGAAACGGGAACACTCGTGACGCGGTTCTCACTTCTTGTATCCGAGGAAAAGCTTGATGACGGTGTCGGGTTTGAACTCCACCTCGTCCACGTTGGCGTTCTCGTCCTCCATCACCTGTGACGCACACACACACACGCGCACACACACACACACACACACACACACAGGAGACACACACACACGTTTATTTTGAAGGTGAACTTCCTCCTGTTTCCGTCCCACTCGTCGTTCGTCTCCCTCTGTCGTTAAAGACGTGAATTCAAACTCACCAGCAGCTTCGACTTTAACAGAATCTGCAGAACTTGAACCAGAATGTCCTGAAAACACAACAACACGAGAGTCACAGCAGGAAAAATTACACATGTTAAATATTAATATTTAGACAGAACATTTATCCTGATATGAATATAATAAAGACTAAATAAATAAACACATACTAAATATTAAATAAATACAAAATACAATAAATAAAGACTAAATAAATAAAATAAATACAAAATAAGTATTAAATAATACTAAATAAATACTAATATTTATCCTAATATAAATATAATAAATACTGAAAAAATAAATAATAAATAAATAAATAAATACTAAATAAATACTAAATAAAAACATAAATACTAAAAAAAAAAAACTAAATAAATAAATACTAAATAAATAGAAAATAAGTAAATACAAAATAAATAAATACAAATAAATAAATAAAAACTAAATAAATAAAAACTAAATAAATAAATAAATATAAACTAAATAAATAAATACTAACTAAATAAATAAATATAAACTAAATAAATAAATATAAACTAAATAAATAAAAACTTAATAAATAAATAAAAACTAAATAAATAAATATAAACTAAATAAATAAAAACTTAATAAATAAATAAAAACTAACTAAATAAATAAATATAAATAAATACTAACTAAATAAAAGAACAAATAAATAAAGAGCTAGATAAAAGTGTCTGCTCACAGTTTTGATCTGCGTGCTGTCCGTCAGCTGCTGGACCGTGTAACTGTCCTCGGTGTTGTACTGCAGCAGGATCGCCATCTGGAAGGTGGAGGCCTGCAGCGTGTACCTGTCAACAACAACAACAACAACAAAACAACAACAAGGAGTCAAACGTGCTCCTCAAACAGGAAACAGCCGTCAGACGTTTACTGAAAATACTCCTGAATTAAATTAACTGATATTTTATTGTGTTTGAACACGAAGCGACTTCCTGTTTCAGGAAATGTTCAATATTAATAATATCACCTGCCCCCCCCCCCTCACCTGTTCTTGAAGCAGTTGGTCACCCCCCCCACACTCTCTCTCTCTCCCCCCCCTCACCTGTTCTTGAAGCAGTTGGTCACCCCCCCCCACACTCTCTCTCTCTCCCCCCCCCTCACCTGTTCTTGAAGCAGTTGGTCACCCCCCCCTCTCCCCCCCCCCCATCTGTTCTTGAAGAAGTTGGTCACCCCCCCCCCTCTCTCCCCCCCCCTCACCTGTTCTTGAAGCAGTTGGTCACCCCCCCCCTCTCTCTCCCCCCCTCACCTGTTCTTGAAGCAGTTGGTCACCCCCCCCCCTCTCTCTCCCCCCCTCACCTGTTCTTGAAGCAGTTGGTCACCCCCCCCCCCTCTCTCTCCCCCCCTCACCTGTTCTTGAAGCAGTTGGTCACCCCCCCCCCCTCTCTCTCCCCCCCTCACCTGTTCTTGAAGCAGTTGGTCACCCCCCCCCCCTCTCTCTCCCCCCCTCACCTGTTCTTGAAGCAGTTGGTCACCCCCCCCCCCTCTCTCTCCCCCCCTCACCTGTTCTTGAAGCAGTTGGTCACCCCCCCTCACTCCCTCTCTCTCCCCCCCCCCTCACCTGTTCTTGAAGCAGTTGGTCACCCCCCCTCACTCCCTCTCTCCCCCCCTCACCTGTTCTTGAAGCAGTTGGTCACCCCCCCCCTCTCTCTCTCTCCCCCCCTCACCTGTTCTTGAAGCAGTTGGTCACCCCCCCCCTCTCTCTCTCTCCCCCCCTCACCTGTTCTTGAAGCAGTTGGTCACCCCCCCCCCCCCCCCCTCACCTGTTCTTGAAGCAGTTGGTCACCAGCTCGCCCTTGGACAGGTGGTAGAGCCAGGTGAGCTTCCTGCCGCTGTGTCTGCTGGCGTAAAAGGCCGTGAAGCGCTGGTAGCTCCGCTCCAGCTGCACACAGACACAAAGGAGAGTTCAGAGAGGATGGAGTGGGGCTCAAACCGAGGCCCGGGGCCCTGCGGGGGGGCCGCGGATAGCAGATATGAAAACGGCGTGCAGCCTGGCCTCACCTCAGACGGCAGAGCGAAGGTGCAGGACTGCTGGAACGGCCAGGAGCCCGAGCTCAGCACCTGGATGCTGAAGTCCACTGTGAGAGACACAAAGGTTACACTCGAGTCCGACTCGTTCACACCCTGAAGGAGGCGTCACGCAGCCTTTCACATTAAAATCAAACGCCCTGAAACCATAAAGACACTCAGGAATGCTTTTATTCTGAAAATCGTTGTCATTGAAAAACTCGTCTTTTATTTAAGTCCCGTTCGGACCAAAGATCCACGACGAGACGAGCTCAAACTTCCGATGTTCAGGTTTGAAACGTCCTGAAACCTTTTTTTACGACGACGAGACGAGACGGTGTATCATCTCCATAGCAACGCCCCCCTGCACTTCCCTTCTAACGCCTTTTCCTCGCTCGGATGTGATTTGTAAACATGATTGAATACGGCTTTTCTTCCAGTTGTCAAAATCATAAGCGTGAGGAAAACGGCCGACTTTCGGACACAATTACGACAGAAAGTCTTTGAAGTGACGTTGGTTGCCATGGTGAGTGGAAAATCAGAGAATTGACGCTTTTGGGTCACATCTCAACAGCCAATCAGCTCGTAGCAAAGTGCACCGGTCAGGTCACTTGTGAAAAGTCATAATGGCAGTTTTGGACGCGGACTAGAGAATAAACGAAGAGAGGGAGCGCTGTTTTTGAGAACGAAACCGTTGATCAGAGAAATGAAACAATATTTTCTCTGTTTCAACACAAATAAAATCACAGCTGAAGGAAATTTCTCACCACCTCTGTCCTCATTTATAGTTAAAGATGCTACAAAATTATATCCAGCAACGCCACACACACACACACACGCACGCACGCACACACACACACACACACGCATGCACACGCACGCACGCACGCACGCACGTCTTAGAACCACACGTTGCAAGAAGTTGAGAGTTTCAACTCTTTGCGTTGTGAATCGAGGTGAAACGTTTAAACTGGAACCTCAAAAACGACTTCAGGTGCGTTTAAAAGTGTGTGTGTGTGTGTGTGTGTGTGTGTGTGTGTGTGTGTGTGTGTGTGTCTCCTCACAGTCCAGAGGCTCAGAGTTGGTCAGGTGTTTCTTGAACTGTTCGTTCAGGTCTTTACTGACGCCGATGTCCTGGAACATCCGCTGCAGTTTGGACGTGTACTCGAAGCCGCACGCTTGCTGCGACAGAACAAAACAAAAGGTTCAGAGTTTTTAAAACGCTGAACGTGAGAAACGTGAGAAACGCTTCGGCGGCGGCGCGGAGGCTTTCACACACCTTGAGTTTGGAGATCATGCTGGCCTCGGCGTCGTCGCTGGCGCTGTTCTGGTGGACCAGGCGCTTGGCGAGCATCTTGGCGTAGAACTTCTGGAAAACGTCTTTGTCCTCGATGTACTTGAACACGACCATCTGAAAGAGGAAGTGACCCCAGCGCACGCTTAATAATGATAATATTAAAGGTTATATTTGAGTTTGATCATGAAAACACGATGAAACGATTATTACGTTCACGTTTTGTCTCGTTGAATTTATTTTATTTTAAATTGTGATTTTCTCTGATTTGAAGTTTTAGGACATTTTTGTTTATTTGATTTTTTTTGAGGAGTTTTCATTAAAACATTTAATGACAATTTACTTTATTTGTATTTTTTTTCTCTGTATAAATAGATTTTTTATATGTTTTCAGTTATTCTTTATTATATATTTTTTTTTTTAATCCGTTTCAGTTGAATTCTATTTATTTATTAAATTTATTTTTTAGTCGAGTTATATTATTTATTATTATTAATTAATTTCTTGTATTTTTAATTTGTTTTTCCGTTGAATTATTTTCATTAGATATATGTTTAATTTGTTTCATTTTTTCAAATTTTAGTGAGTTTTCATTAAAACATTTGAGCTTATTTACTTTATTTATTTGTATTTATTATTGTTATCTGTATAAATGTAAATATTAAAATATATATATATATTTTTTTAATTTGTTTTAAGTTTAGTTAGTTTTTATAAGATAGATATTTTTAATGTTTCAGTTGAATTATATTATTTATTAATAAATATATTTTTTAATTATAAAGTTGAATTCTACTTTATTAAATTTTTTTTATTTGTTTTTCAGTTGCATTTTATTATTTATTAATTACATATATCTGAATTATATTATCTATTAAAACATTTCAAAATGTTTTTTCAGCATTCTTTTTATTAATTAAATTTGTTTCAGTTGAATTATTTTATTTATTATTAATAAATATATTTTTTAATTTGTTTACAGTTGAATTTTATTATTTATGAAAACCTTTTTAAATGTTTTTCAGTGTTATTATTTTATTTATTAATTATTTATGTTTCTTTAAGTTCAACAATGAAGTTTCCAAAGGGAATAATTATGTTAAATATGAATTATTATTTTAATAATCATAATCAAACAGCCCGACTTTAAACAACATGCTCTGAACTATTTATTATTAGTTTTTTAATATTTTGAAGAAATGTTTGAGCTCATTTCTGGTAAAAAAATAAAAAATAAACAGATTAAAAAGAGCTTTTTGTGGAGAAACTCAGATTTTCAGGTCGACTTTTCTTTTTATCTTCTATTAAAAAAAGGTTTTAATAATAATAATAATAATTTAGAGATTTATCCTCAAACTCCATCGTCCCGGTTTGAAACATTAAACTGAAGCTGAGTTAAAGAAGCGTCTTTAAATCTGCCGTCACTGGCGTCCGTTCTCCGTCTCTCACCACTTGGTTGAGCGTGTCCTCCAGTTCGGCCTCTTCAGGGTTTTTGGAGCTGAGGGAAAATAAAACAGAGTTTATTTAATTCACCTGAGAGGAAACGAAAAAGTGGGGAATTCAGTAATAAAAATAATTTACCAGGAAAAAAATGAGAAAATTTAAAAATGTAATTTAAATATTTCAATGAGACTGAAGTGAAAGTGAATTTGTGAGAAAATAAATCACATTTACAAGAAAAACATCAAATATTCTCTGAGATTTAACTTGTAAATGAATAAGAAATAAAAATAAATCACATTTACGCACAAACAGCAGTGAAACTACGACCCCCGTTTAATAAAACCTCGGGTTTCTTTGACCCACGTTTGTTTTTAGCGGCAAACGGCCGAATAAAACCCTAAAAAACACGGTTTCCTGTTTGTTTCAGGGCCGTCACCGCCCTCCCATTGGCACCCTCCCGTCACCGCCCTCCCATTGGCACCCTCCCGTCACCGCCCTCCCCTCGGCGCCCTCCTGTCGGCGCCCTCCAGTCGGTTCCCGTCTGCACCCTCCCATCGGCTCCCTCCCATCTGCTCCCTTGCGTCGGCGCCCTCCCGTCGGTTCCCGTCTGCACCCTCCCGTCTGCGCCCTTCTCCTGTTTCACGCACCTCTTCTTGAGCAGAGAGTCGCAGTATCGGGCGAGCAGCTCCGGAGACTTGCTGGACGACTGAGCCATCCTGGTGACGGCGTTGTTGTTGATGAAGCGTCCGCACGCCTGTGAGAAACGGAAGACGAGCGTCCGCGTGAGAATAAGACCTGGTTAAGGTTTCACAGATTTTGACGAGTCGGCGAGTCGCACACACTCACCTTATCGAGCGCCGCCACGAAGCCGGCGTCGTTGTTGAAGGCGGACATGACCAGGGCGTTGTACTTCTTGTGGACGTCCAGGGTGGTCTGCACGTAGACTTTGGGGTCCTGGAAGAAACGAAACTTTAAACGTTTACCCGTGAAAAAAACGTTTATTTTACGTTAAATTAAACTACGTGAGAGGAGAAGAAGAGGAGGCGGTGCGTACGTTGAGCGCGGCCTCGCCACACTTCTCGATGGCGGCCAGGCCCTGGTTGTGGATGTGAGTCTCCAGAAGCTTCTTCAGTTCTCCGAGGCCGTCCGTGATCCGCGACACCAGGTTATACATCCGGCCCAGGTCTGAGAGGAGACGCAGAGAGACGCAGCGTTAATAAACACAGGTCTGAGAGGAGACGCAGAGAGACGCAGCGTTAATAAACACAGGTCTGAGAGGAGACGCAGCGTTAACAAACACAGGTCTGAGAGGAGACGCAGCGTTAATAAACACAGGTCTGAGAGGAGACGCAGAGAGACGCAGCGTTTATAAACACAGGTCTGAGAGGAGACGCAGCGTTAACATAAACACAGGTCTGAGAGGAGACGCAGCGTTAAAGATACCATAATAAACACAGGTCTGAGAGGAGACGCAGCGTTAATAAACACAGGTCTGAGAGGAGACGCAGCGTTAACAAACACAGGTCTGAGAGGAGACGCAGCGTTAACAAACACAGGTCTGAGAGGAGACGCAGCGTTAATAACACAGGTCTGAGAGGAGACGCAGCGTTAACAAACACAGGTCTGAGAGGAGACGCAGCGTTAATAACACAGGTCTGAGAGGAGACGCAGCGTTAATAACACAGGTCTGAGAGGAGACGCAGCGTTAATAACACAGGTCTGAGAGGAGACGCAGCGTTAACAAACACAGGTCTGAGAGGAGACGCAGCGTTAACATAAACACAGGTCTGAGAGGAGACGCAGCGTTAATAACACAGGTCTGAGAGGAGACGCAGCGTTAATAACACAGGTCTGAGAGGAGACGCAGCGTTAATAACACAGGTCTGAGAGGAGACGCAGCGTTAATATAATAAACACAGGTCTGAGAGGAGACGCAGCGTTAATAACACAGGTCTGAGAGGAGACGCAGCGTTAATAACACAGGTCTGAGAGGAGACGAGGTGGCGACTCACCTTCGTTCTTGTCGGCGTCCAGCAGGTTCTGGAACTCGGTGTGGAAGATCTCCAGGTGCTTCTCGATCAGCACCTGCTCACACTTGCGGGCCAGCTCGTCCTGAGTGGACTCGTGGAGGTAAACCTGCACACGCCGCTGCTCCTCCAGCAGACGCGCCTCCGCCTGAGGAAACACACACACGCCTCGTTTATCACACTGCCGCTCCGCTTTATATCATTTATAGACTTAAAAATAAAAATAAACACCTGATTTAAGTGAAAAAGACTAAAATAGATGCAAAATGACTAAAAATAGATGCAAAACCATCACAAAAAGATGCAAAATGACTAAAAATAGATGCAAAACCATCACAAAAAGATGCAAAATGACTAAAAATAGATGCAAAACCACCACAAAAAGATGCAAAATGACTAAAAATAGATGCAAAACCACCACAAAAAGATGCAAAATGACTAAAAAAAAGATTCAAAACTACCACAAAAAGATGCAAAATGACTAAAAATAGATGCAAAACCACCACAAAAAGATGCAAAATGACTAAAAATAGATGCAAAACCACCACAAAAAGATGCTAAATGACTAAAAATAGATGCAAAACCAGCACAAAAAGATGCAAAATGGCTAAAGATAGATGCAAAACCACCACAAAAAGATGCAAAATGACTAAAAAACAGATGCTAAACCTCCTCATGTATCATCTACGCCTGAGGGGGGTGGGGGCGTACCTTCTTCATGTACTCGGTGACGGGGTTCTGCTGCAGGAACTCGGTGCTCTCGCGTGTGTAGAAGCGTTCTGTGTCGGTGAGGAACTGACACTCAAAGTACTCTTTGTACACGGAGAGCGTGGGACCTTTGGCGAAGGCGTCCTCCTCGTTCAGACCCAGCTCCACTGAAGGGGGACACAACGGAAGACATCATGACTCATCATCCCTGTCATTATCAGGGAAAGACTTGACTCTCAGTATCTGATGAAACCTCAATAATAATGAAATAAATGTGCTTTTATACTGGTTTCTTGATTCCTGCAGACGTTCGGATCTTCAGGATTTTATCACAGAATTAAAGATTTGACTTTAAATCGACGGGTTTATTGGTTTAAACCTTGAGATCAGATTAGAAGTTAAGTTTTAAAAAGTTACGCTCAAGTTTATTATAGAGTTAGAGTTATTTCATATTTTAATTATATACTTAAAAATAAAAATAAACCCAATTTAAGTGAAATGATTTAAATATTCTCAGATTAAAAACTCACGCAGGTAAGAAAAAAACTGATATTCTCTGAGATTAAACTCGTTATTTCACATTATTTATTTAAAAAACAATAATAATCAGATTCTGATGTTAAACTGGTAAATTTGAGACAAACTCAGACATTAACAATAAAAAAAACTTAAATATTCTCAGATTTTCATACAGGAGCGGAAAATGACTAAAATATTATTAATTATCTACAAAGAAAAGATTAAATTAAATTTAAGTCATAAGTTGACAAAAAAGAATTACAAGAAAGAAAAATCATTTTTAATTTAAAAAAATGAATATTAATGTATGTAGTTTAAAAAAGATACAGCCTCGTTTTTTCACACATTTAGATTGTTTTTATTATAAAGAATATATAAATATAAATATTTCTTAACCTGAGGAGCTCACGCTTCCTTAAAAAACCATTAGTAGGAGAATAATTTTAATTTTTCAGTGAGGCGTCGCTTTTTCTGTTAATTTAAAGACGTCAGTTCCAAGTTTAAGACCTCCTCCTTTATTATTATTAATAATATTGATGTTAGCGGTGAGCTACCGTAGGACTGGACCACCCCGCTGATCAGTCGGGTGTTGATGGTTTCCCCGTTCCTCTCCCTCTCGATCAGCTTCAGCACGGCGTTCGTTACCTGAAGAAAAAACACGTTTCTTTAGTTCAGGAGCTTTTCTTTAGAGACTAAAACAAAACTGTGGGTTAAATTAGACACTGAAGTCATTAAGAAACCAATAAATACTCACATTTATGAGCAAATAACTGATCTATGAGAGGAAAAACTACTAAAAATGGTGAATTTACGAGAAATAAATCACAAATTTACTGAAAAACTTGAATATTCTGAGATAAAAAAATGGTGAATTCACGAGAAAAAAACATTTCTATAGTTCAGGAGCTTATTTTTAGAGACTAAAACAAAACTGTGGGTTAAATTAGACACTGAAGTCATTAACAAACCAATAAATACTCACATTTAAGAGCAAATAACTGATCTATGAGAGGAAAAACTACTAAAAAGTGGTGAATTTAAAAGAAAAAAAACACATTTCTTTAGTTCAGGAGCTTTTTTTAAAGACTAAAATAAAACTGTGGGTAAAATTAGAGGTTAAAGTATTAAATTACTGAACTTATGAGAAAAAAACTACTAAAAAGTGGTGAATTTACGAGAAATAAGTCACAAATTTACTGAAAAACTTGAATATTCTGAGATAAAAAGTGGTAAATTTACGAGAAAAAAACATTTCTTTAGTTCAGGAGCTTATTTTTAAACTTAAATAGTATAAAAAGTTCGAGATTAAAGTCATAAATAAACCAATAAATACTCAAATTTATGAGAAAATAACTGATTTATGAGCAAAACACTACTAAAAAGTGGTGAATTTACAGGAAATAAGTCACAAATTTACTGAAAAAACTTGAAAATCTGAGATTAAAAACTCAAAGTCAGAAAAAACAAATATTCATTAAGATTTAAATTAAAAAGAAAGAGGAAAAAGAACAGTGTGAGATTAAAGTGGGAATTTCTAAACTCAATGAATTTTCTGGGATAAAAAAAGAAACAGAAACACATCAAAGCTTCTTCCCTTTGAGCCGTAAACAGGAAGTGAACGCACCTGTTTGTTGAGGGGTCGGAACAAACACTCCCTCCAGGTCACCAGAGCGAGCTGAGGGGAGAAGGAGACGGTTAGGGAGCGTCAGGACGTCACGCCGCGAGTTTGATTCCTCCACCACAGAGTTTTAATGCTTTTCTACGGTACAACGAGGCGCACCCCCGCTAACGTTAACGCAAATATACTAATGTACAACGACACACGGCAGATTTTAGTGCTCTTCTTTAAATTACCCCATTTATCTTAAAATGGAAAAAGGTATCGTTGTCTTTAAGGGCGCCCTCCCGCTGTGCGTGCGTCCCGTGCCCCGTGCTTTAGGGTCCTTGTCCCCCCCTCCAGGCCCGTTTGTACTCACACTACCTGGGCCTCGGAGAATGCTTCTTGCTGCCTATACGTCATCACGCCGTAACACGTCACACGCTTTGATGACGTCATGGCGATGCGTGGCTTTGTTTCCAGATCTTTCCGTAGACCTCGGAGTTTTTGTGCGTCTTGTCGACTGTTTTTGAATCTTTTCATCGACCAAATCTGCAGTAAACACTCCACCTCCGCATCACACCAACGTGAACCTTTCACCGCCATTGTTTGAAATGTCCGCGCATGGTCCCTCCTTCTTTTTTCTACGTCCCAACAGGCGCACAGGAAATGACCTCAGAACCGCCGTAGGCCCCATGCTCGTACACGTGCGCACGCTCGTGCTCGTACACGTGCAAACGTGCTTTACTAAAGCCCACCTCTCCCAAACGGGCCGTGGACGGCAAGCGTGCCGCTCCTAGACGTGGTACGGTTGCACTCACACTGGTCAAAGGAACCAGACTTTAGCCGTGACACGTGCTGGGGCACGGCACGGAGGCACAGTGGGAGGACGCCCTGAAAAGGCTCTAAAATTAGTGTTTTTTCTGCATCAGTCACGGACGAAACATCACGAACGTCGGGTGAAAATCATCCGAACGCTTCCTGCTGAAAAAAACAGTGATTCAGGGAAACACGTCGACCTCCGATGACGTCAGTGAGCGAAACTGAAGCAACTGAAGGACTCGCGTGACTCAGACAGAAGCGACACAATGGGAGTCACATGACATCGACCCCGGACGCAGGGTTTAATTAATGCTCAATCAACAGGAAGAGGAGGCGCGCAGGTTCAGGTTCAGGTCGCGTTCAGACGGAGACGACGTAGAAAGGAGACGCAAAAGTGCTGTGACGAGCGTCTTCGGGGGGAGATCTTTGAGCACGCGGTGACGCAAAAGTGTGTGAAGTGGCTGAAACCGCTGCAGACGTACCGAGTAGATCTCATAGATGCCCTTGCGTCCCTCGTCGCACTCCCGTCGGACCCAGTGGCGGTTGAGGTAGGCGCAGATCCCGTTCAGGACCTTACTAGAAAAACGATAATCCTCCCACTGCTGCGTGTAAAACTTCAACACGCACTCGTCCATTAGATCCTCGCCATCCTGGAGAGGGGGAGAGAGAGAGGAGAGAGGGGGGGGGGAGAGAGGGAGGGAGGGAGGGGGAGAGACAGAGAGAGGGAGAGAGAGAGAGAGAGAGAGAGAGAGGAGAGAGACAGAGAGAGAGGAGAGAGAGGGAGGTAGGGAGAGAGGGAGAGAGAGACAGAGAGAGAGGAGAGAGAGAGACAGAGAGAGGGAGGAGAGACAGACTGAATATCGTGATATACATCGTATCGTGAGATTGGTGTATCGTTACAGCGTGCGTGTGTGTGTGCGAGTGTGCGAGTGTGTGAGTGTGCGAGTGTGTGCATGTGTGTGTGTGCGCTCACCTTGAGCAGGCTGGTCAGATAGTTCTTCAGGAACTCCTTGAGTCTCTTGTAGAGCTCCAGGCCGACGAACTGAGCCCCGCCCGGGGTGGTGGACTTTTTGGAGGGCTTGGCTGGAGGCGCGGTGCCCCGGCCCTGGGAGGACTGGTGCACGCTGGTGCAGTAGTTATAAACATGTCTGAGGGACGGGTTAAGGACCAAACACACACACGCTACACATCACACACACACTCCATAAAGCTTCACATCAGATGCTGGATTAAAGAGACGTTGCAAACGTGACAACGGGAGAAATAACGTACATTATTAGACGTGTTTTTATATATTTTTAAGACAACACTGATGTTGGGAACACGCTAAAGCAAATATTTGCTTGTTTTATCCATATGCAATGTGAATATATGCGTATATATGTGTGTGTATCTGTGTCCATGTGGGCAGATATGTGCTGTTTACCATATCCAGGGTTCTATTATCAACATTATTTACTTATTTTTGTTCCATTTTCACTGTTTCTTACACTTATTTGGAGACAGGAGAAGAGGACGGGAGGGAGAACAAGGGGAAGAGTTTGCTTGGTTGCACGTAAAAGTGACTCTAAAAACATTTGTTTAAAAAAGAAAATACAGCTTTAAATGATCTCCAAAGTGCACCAGAGCTGCAAACTTGCCGCCAAAAGCTCCTAAAGGTGAATGAGTCAAAGACATATGAAGCTTATATGAGGTTTAAATTGGTGCCTGGCAGGACGGCGTTGCAGCGGGGACACGATACGGCTGCGCGCGGTTCACACCTCCGGGAAATAATGACTTCCTGTCGTGATAGAAACGGTGCGGAAGAGAAAGAAAACAAACTGCGCCCTCAGAGAAAAGGATGTGTGTATTTTACTCTCAACGTCGTGCAGACTGTGTGGAGACTGGGTGTTTTTAACAGATATTTGTTGAGATTCGTTTAGGTTAGGGTTAATTAGTCTGTGGATGGCGTTTAAGGGCGCACTCCCACTGTGCCTCCGTACCGTGGCCCAGCTCGTGTCACAGCTAAAGTCTGGTTCCTTTGACCAGTGTGAGTGCAACCGTACCACGTCTAGGAGCGCCACACTTGCCGTCCACGGCCCGTTTGGGAGAGGTGGGCTTTAGTAAAGCACGTTTACACGTGTACGAGCACGAGCGTGCGCACGTGTACGAGCACGAGGCCTACGGCGGTTCTGAGGTCATTTCCTGTGCGCCTGTTGGGACGTAGAAAAAAGAAGGAGGGACCATGCGCGGACATTTCAAACAATGGCGGTGAAAGGTTCACGTTGGTGTGATGCGGAGGTGGAGTGTTTACTGCAGATTTGGTCGATGAAAAGATTCAAAAACAGTCGACAAGACGCACAAAAACTCTGAGGTCTACGGAAAGATCTGGAAACAAAGCCACGCATCGCCATGACGTCATCAATGCGTGTGACGTGTTACGGCGTGATGACGTATAGGCAGCAAGAAGCATTCTCCGAGGCCCAGGTAGTGTGAGTACAAACGGGCCTGGAGGGGGGGACAAGGACCCTAAAGCACGGGGCACGGGACGGAGGCACAGTGGGAGGGCGCCCTGAGAACCAGTGAATTTTACCTTGAAAATGGTAAAAATGTTCTATGTTTCGTATTTGTCACAAAAAGATGAAAATGATCTATAAATAAAGAGTTGAATTTAACTAAATTGTTGATTAACTCATAAATAAATGTAGAGCGGCGGCCTCGCGGCGGCGGCACCCTTCCCCGTCTGTCAGGATACGTGTAGAGTTCCATGTAGCGTGACTTGGCCATGCTTTGCCGCGTGTACACCTGCTGGATGCCCGCCCGCAGGTCGTCCCATATCTGGTCCAGGCCTATCTGTTTGAGTCCGTGGGGGTTCTGGGTCCTGTTCGACGACATCGTAGCGGCCCGTGTCCTCGCCTCTCTCCCTGCCCTGAACGATGCCCGACCTTTCCTGCTCCGGTGGGCGTTCTCCTCCCCCCTCGGTTGGTTTCTGTCCTGACTCGCTCTGCTCTCAGAGTGCGTGGTCCATCTGGTGGCGGCGGCGGCGGCGCTGCTTTCGGGGGAAGCTGGACGTCGGTTGTGAGGCGGGATGCAGTCCCGCTCTGCACTCCTCCACCTAAAAGCTGTGGCGCTCCTCACCAGATGACCTGAGGAGACAGAGACGTTCACGTTCAGGAGCTTTGTCGTCGTAAAACGTGAAAACGAACCGATTCAGTCACAACGTGTGGATGAAACTCACTCCTGAATAAGATTAAAACAACAAAACACTCGATAGAGGTTTAAAAAAATCACGTAAAGAACGTTAACTTCAGTATCTGACGCTCGATCTTGTAGGAAGTTGGTTAAATTCTCTAATTCTTTAGATTTAGATTCATTCAGAGTCGTTTAATCTGTTTTTGGGCTTTTTGTTTAAGTGCATCAGTTAATTCTGTCACTATTTGAGGTGTTTTTTGTGAAAGAAGAAGAATTATTACTTTATTAATCCTGCAAGGGGAAATTCTCACAATGTCACACACACACACACACACACACGCACACGCACACGCACACGCACACGCACGCGCACACACACACGCACGCACGCACGCACGCACGCACGCACGCACGCACGCACGCACGCACGCACGCACAAACAGGACCTATACACATGCAACTAATGGAGAGCTGTCAGAGCGAGGGGGCTGCCAATGGCTCAGCGCCCCGGTGCCTTGCTTAACAGCACCTCTGCAGTGCCCAGGAGATGAACTGGCACCTCCTCGGCCACCAGTCCACGCTCCAAACATGGTCAACACAGGGACTTGAACCAGCGACCCTCCAGTTCCCAGCAGAGTCACCTACGGACTGAGCTGCTGCCGCCCCAGACATTGATGTGATGTAATGTTTAGTGTTTTGTGGTTAACGTGACGGCAGGAGCCCTGGAAACACAGCTGCTAGCTACGCTGAAGCTAAAGGGCATCAAACAAACAAACATGGGTGTGTGAATGTGTGTGAATGGTCAGATCAGATGGTCTGTAGATGTCCACTGCCATCAGTGTGAACGTCTGTGTGAACGGGTGAATGTGAGTACTCAGAAGACTAGAAAGGCGCTCTATAAGTACACAAGTCCATTTACAAAACAACAACAACAACAACATTCTCAGGCTTCTCTTCAAACCCCAGAATCAAACCTCCGTCCACGTCGCCTCAGTTCTGTGTCAGTAGTTGACCCGGTCACTTGTGAGCTCTTATGTGCTGACGTCACTCAGCTAATATCAGATTAGTCCACTTCAGCGCCTCCCTGACGCCCTGCACCAGGCCTCCCTGACGCCCTGCACCAGGCCTCCCTGACGTCCTGCACCAGGCCTCCCTGACGTCCTGCACCGGGCCTGCACCAGTCCTGCACCAGGCACGGGACGGACGCACAGTGGGAGTGCGCCCTCACACCACATTCACACACCCATGCTCAGGAAGATGGGGATCGAACCGCTGATCTCTTAAATCCCCACCCTCTGTATGTTGTTTTGTTCTTTTCTCCTTCTTCATGTGTATTTTATTAAAAACGGCAAACATGCAGACGTCTCAGCCGGTCTTAAAAAGGTAGAAGAAGAAGCGTGTGCACGTTGTGTCCGGTGTAAATGGGTTAGTGTACGCCCCTAAACTCGGCGGCCTCGGCGCCATCGGGGCCCTGGTTGGTGTGTTGTATGATGATGATGATGATGGTGATGGATGCAGACCCGGGCCGGTCACCTCAGGTCCCAGACTCTAGACTCAGCTCCTTCTTCATCAGATCCTTTTTCTAAAACTAAAAAAAAAGGAAAAGGCAGCCCTACCTAGCTGAGGTGCTCCGGCAGTTGCCATGGCAACTGGGGCAGACAATACCTCCCCGCCGATCGTTCTCAGTGTTTTTTGTTTTTTTTTTTCTATTCAGCGGCGGTCGGAGACAGAAAGGTGCCCTTCACAGCAGCACTGGGATCAGGTTCCAGATCCCCACACCGGACCCAAGAGCACCAGGACGCGGAGGACAGCGCAGGGGGAGTGGGAACAGGAGACCCGCGCCCGGGCGTCAACAACGGCGGGGTCGGCGTTGCGCGCGGCGGGAAGTTCAAAAGGTTATGACTCGTTTCAGGGACAACGAGCCTTTGTGCGTGTGTCAACACGGAGCTCTTTCCTCCTCACATGGTCGTGTGATTTTGACTTAGAGCTGAAATAATCTGCATTTATTCTGATTTAATTCATTTTTCATGCAAATATGACAAACTTCAGCAGGTTACAGCTTCTCAAATTAACATTTTAGGCTTTTTCTTGTCTTATATCACAGTAAATTGAACATCTTTGGGTTTTGAGACCAGATGAAAAACAAAATGAACGCATCACTGTGGACTCAATCTACAGACGTCATGATTAAAACTTAATAAATCATCAGATCAGTCGATAATGACGACACCTGAACTCTGTAGCCGTCCAATAACACACATCTGTGTCAATACTGACCTGATAAAGCAGATTGGGACACGTTAAACACTGTTTTGTTGCCAAAGTCATTACAAAATCCAGTGTTATCAGTTACGTCCGTCACTGTAAACATCGTCAACGTGTGTTTTTCGCCACATTGTGAGAAGGAGAAATAACTTAATCTCACAGCCTGAAGCACTAAATATGTCAGCACTAGATAATAAAACCAGGATGGTTAAAAATAACCAGACTAACTGGAGAGAGGGGGGGGGGGTAACCAACACAACAACTGACTCAACCTTTTAAGAATTGCTTGGGACGTCCCTCGAAAGTTGCGTCACAACGCGCTCCCGCGTACGCAGCCCGTGAGACGTCAACTCGATTAACTCGTTAACGCACCAAACCGTCTTAGTTTTCATTCACAGAGTTAAAACCGCAAAGCCCCCAGACTCCATTGGTAGCTCCACAGTAGCTGCAACCAACAACAGACAACCCTGAGAACCAGCAACGCCCAACGCTATTGGCTGCTACCATGGAAACACAACGGGACAGGAAGTCATTGTAAAACCCGCTTTGCATCTATTTTTAGTCATTTTGCATCTTTTTGTGGTGGTTTTGCATCTATTTTTAGTCATTTTGCATCTTTTTGTGGTGGTTTTGCATCTATTTTTAGTCATTTTGCATCTTTTTGTGCTGGTTTTGCATCTATTTTTAGTCATTTTGCATCTTTTTGTGCTGGTTTTGCATCTATTTTTAGTCATTTTGCATCTTTTTGTGCTGGTTTTGCATCTTTTTTAGTCATTTTGCATCTTTTGTGGTGGTTTTGCATCTATTTATAGTAATTTTGCATCTTTTTGTGGTGGTTTTGCATCTGTTTTTAGTCATTTTGCATCTTTTTTTATTGGTTTTGCATCTTTTTTTTAGTCATTTTGAATCTTTTTGTGGTGGCTTTTAATAAAGATTCTACAGACTTAACCTTTACCAAAGTGAATTCTTGCCGTGCTACAAACGTCCAAACCTCTCCTGAACGCTGCCGGTTGTTCCTTCCCTCCTTCACTGAATAAATCTCAAACTAAGTCATCGTGTCGCCACAACTCAGGAAACGGAGTGTGTCTGAGGGGGAAGGAGCCGTGCGCGTGGGAATAAAAGCTCAGCCAGGTAAATCTGATTACCCTGGTCACCGCGTGTCCTGGACAGCCCCGATAACCCAATACCCTACATTTAAACCACACACACACACAGCGTAACACACACCTTTACCTTCTTTCAATCAAAACAAACAGGTGCATGTGTGTGCGTGTGTGTGCGTGCGCGTGTGCGTGTGCGTGTGTGTGTGTGTGTGTGTGTGTGTGTGTGTGTGGACGTTTCCTGAGTGTAAGCAGCTTTTGATTTCTGTTGCTCTGCGTTCAGACGCGGAGACTCAAAGCCCCTTCAGACTGACTTTACATCACCGCACCCGGCGCTGTTTACATGTCACGCAGACGTACTTGAAAGGGTCAACGCAACATCAACGAGCACGCCGTCTCAGCGCGTTTACACACCGCTGACGTGCCGACGGTGGGAGCACGAGTCATCCGTGAAAACTAAAGATGGCACGACACCAGAAGGGCAGCAGTGGATACAGATACCAGAGACGTCCCACCGAGTTGATAATCCTACATTTTGTTTACGTGGATCAACGTCATCCACCACGTGTCAGTTATTTTTCAATTTCAATTTCCTGTCACTGTTTTGGGTCGGAGGTGGTCTTATGGACCCAGAACCCTGCGTTTTTTTAGGTGCATCGCATCGGCCGATGCGGGCTGCTGCGTTCGCCCACAGACGTGTGGCTACGGGCAGCTCCGCGTTGCTGGAGACGCCATTTTTTAGTTCAACAAACGTTCCTTTTTATAAATTGAGACTCGTCATTGTGTCATTTTTATGACGTAAATTGAGGGAGCAAAAGTAGAATCTGCTCTAAATATCTGACCAGGAAAATCGGCGGTCCGTATCAGTCATCGGCTAAAAAAGTCAATATTAGTCGATGGATTTTTCGTATAAAAACCGGGCTGGTTAAGGACGACTTTACGGATGTTTTGCTGGTCAGGAACGAGCGCTAATGTCGACTTAAGTCAGACGTTAACGTTTAAACTCTGCGTGAAAAACAACAACAGAGAAAATAAACGTGCGATCTGGGAGTTCCAGGTCACCGTAGATGTTACCGCGGTCAGACCGTCAGACGAGGGGCGATTCTCTGTTCTTCTGTTTGCATTTAACGCTTGAGACGTGACGTAACACCCTTTCAAAATAATATTTCCTGGTCCAAGCCTTGTGTTTCTCCAACGCAGCAGTGCCGTGTTCCCCGTTGTTTGAACAGACATACGTAATTGTCATTTTACTCTTTCTTATGGATGAAAAAGGCGTCGTGAAAGAGTTGATCGTAGTTGTTTTCACACTCGGACGTTGTTTCTGTTTTGTTTCAACGGAGCGTTTGGACCTGGAAATCTTATTTTGAAAGGGTGTTTCAAGATGAAAGCCACAGGAAACAGCGGGTTTAAGAGCGCAGAGGTGCTGTATTTTTGTTTTGCTGTGACTGAAAGGACCTCCGGAGAGAATTAAAACTACGCCGACATTTTTTTTCCACCATTTGCAAATCGTCGTTTCAGGTTTTGCCGTTTGCTCGCGGAGGAATCGTTTCTGGAAATCACCAAATGCGGTCCAGACCTTTACGGAGAGTGTCCCCAGATCATTTTTGTTATGATTACCTAAAGATAAATACAATTTAAGTGGTCGATGATTTTGAGAGGGAGAATAAATATTTCGTACAACAACAACACAACTGTGCAGAGAAGACAACAAGCAGTGCGGTGTGTGTGTGTGTTGTGTTATTTTACGCTATAAAAAGACAAAAGCGCGGCGACGTCGCCTCACACTGACAGACTCCATCAGATCCACGGGGTCTTTGAGCGTCTGAATAACCACGTGTGCGAGAACGGACACGTCCACGGGTGTTTTATCACGCTAAATATGCAAAAACGTCACAAACGACAGCAGGTGTTCTTTACGACTGAACACTAACACACACACACTCACACACACACACACACTCACAGGTTGATGCTGAGCGGGTTAGACGTGTGCACACGTGTACATTTATTAAAGCTTCACATCTCGACAACACCAGTGTTTCCCCGACCGTTAAGGCCTTAAAGGTCAAGCTATTTAATTTAGTTTTAATGTGCCATTTTAACGCAAATGTGCAATATTCTGGTTTACTCTGGGACTACTGCATGGGTCTATAGGGCACAGACTTAAAACAGATGCAAAACCAGCACAAAAAGATGCAAAATGACTAAAAATAGATGCAAAACCACCATAAAAAGATGCAAAATGACTAAAAATAGATGCAAAACCACCACAAAAAGATGCAAAATGACTAAAAATAGATGCAAAACCACCACAAAAAGATGCAAAATGACAAAAAATAGATGCAAAACCACCACAAAAAGATGCAAAATGACTAGAAATAGATGCAAAACCACCACAAAAAGATGCAAAATGACAAAAAATAGATGCTAAACCAGCACAAAAAGATGCAAAATGACTAAAAATAGATTTAGACTCCTTTATTTAAAAAAAAAATCAAGTATGAAGACAGTAATCAACACTATTTCACACCAGCAGAGAGGTCCTGATCCTCCAGCCTTAGCCCAACACCTCTAGGCCTTTTTCCAGATGTGTAGGCACCTTTTCCAAGTGTGTATGGACATGTTCCAGGTGTGTATGGACATGTTCCAGGTGTGTATGGACATGTTCCAGGTGTGTATGGACATGTTCCAGGTGTGTAGGCACAGGTTCCAGGTGTGTAGGCACAGGTTCCAGGTGTGTAAGCACCTGTTCCAGGTGTGTAGGCACCTGTTCCAGGTGTGTATGGACATGTTCCAGGTGTGTAGGCACCTTTTCCAGGTGTGTAGGCACCTGTTCCAGGTGTGTAAGGACATGTTCCAGGTGTGTAAGGACATGTTCCAGGTGTGTAAGGACATGTTCCAGGTGTGTAGGCACATGTTCCAGGTGTGTAGGCACATGTTCCAGGTGTGTAGGCACATGTTCCAGGTGTGTAGGCACATGTTCCAGGTGTGTAGGCACCTTCTCCAGGTATGTAGGCACCTGTTCCAGGTGTGTAAGCACCTTCTCCAGGTGTGTAGGCACATGTTCCAGGTGTGTAAGCACCTTCTCCAGGTGTGTAGGCACATGTTCCAGGTGTGTAAGGACATGTTCCAGGTGTGTAAGCACATGTTCCAGGTGTGTAAGCTCATGTTCCAGGTGTGTAAGGACATGTTCCAGGTGTGTAAGGACATGTTCCAGGTGTGTAAGCACCTGCTCCAGGTGTGTAGGCACCTGCTCCAGGTGTGTAGGCACCTGTTCCAGGTGTGTAAGGACAAAGTCCAGGTGTGTAAGCACCTGCTCCAGGTGTGTAGGCACCTGTTCCAGGTGTGTAGGCACCTGTTCCAGGTGTGTAAGCACCTGCTCCAGGTGTGTAGGCACCTGTTCCAGGTGTGTAAGCACCTGCTCCAGGTGTGTACGCACCTGTTCCAGGTTCAAATCCCTCCCCTTCGCTCCAGCAGCGACAGAGGGACGAGCTGTAGCACACTGACCGACTTTCATGAAATATTTCACCCAATTTGAGATTATTTTAAAACAATATTTTGTCATTTTGTGTTTTTTTTGTTATCATATTCTTTTATTTTTAATCATGTTGCATCTTTTAGTGATTATGTTCATGTCATTTTAGTCTTTTTATGAGATTTTGTGGTGACTTTGCAACTATTCTTAGTCATATCCCATCTGTGTGTGAATGGTTTACAACGTTCTTAAGTCATTTTGCCAAAGAAATAGTTATTTCACGTGTGTATGTGACTGTTTTAAAACTATTTTAGTCATATTGCCTCTCTATGTGATTGATGTGCGACTATTTCCAGTCATTTTGCATCTTATTGTGACAGTTTTTGTCTATTTTTAATCATTTTGCATCCTTGTGATTGTTTTCTGCCTCTGTTTGTTGTCATTTTAGATCATTTTGTAATATTTTAGCAACAATTTTAGTAATATTGCAACTTTAAATGAATGTTTTACAGCAATAGTTAATCATTTTACATATTCCGTGATTGTTTTGCAACAATTTTTAGTCTTATTACATCTTTGTTGTGCTCATTTTGCATCTGTTGTGATTATTTGGCTTCTGTTTTTAGTCTGTTTGCATGTTTTCAGGTGGTGTCGCTTTTATTTTGAATCATTTTTGTATTTCTGTTATAGTACTGCAAATATTTTTACTCATTTTACATCTTTTTATGGTAATTTTGCATCTTTTTGTGCTTGTTTTGCATCTATTTTTAGTCATTTTGCATCTCTTAGTGAATATTTTGCATCTAAATTTGGTAATTTTGCATCTTTTATGATAGTTTTCGTCTGTTTCAGTCATTTTACATCTTCATGTGATTATTTTGCATCTATTTTTAGTCATTTTGCATCTTTTAATTGTTATTTTGCATCTATTTTTGGCCGTTTTGCCTCGTTTTATGATTATTTCACATCTATTTTCAGCCATTTTGCATATTTTTATTATAGTTTTGCGTCTTTATTTTATAATTCTGTGTCTTTTGTCATTTGACGGGATGCTGAGCTGTGACTCGAGCCAAACGCTGCTACGCAACACAGTTAGCTGTTGGCTATCATTAGCTTCTTGATTAGCCAGTTAGCTTGTAGCAAACGTTAGCTTCGGCGGATTAGCCTTAAAGCAAAAATAAGGTTTGTAGTTAGACTCCGTGTTTTATTCGCTCACACACGCGCGTGGTGTTTGACGTAACCCTGGCATTAATGCCGTGTTGGTCGAGCTAACCGCAGTGGAGGGTTCACACCAACTGCCCGTGTTGTTGGTGTAAAATGGCAGCTTCGCTCAATAATGAGTCAGGGAAACTAGCCGTTAGCATTAGCATTAGCTCTCGGCTACATCGGGGATCATGTAGGTACAGAAATACCGCCCGATCCCGACCGTGAGGTGCCGTCTTACCATGTTGGGGCCGTCGCGGTGACCGTCCAGGGGTTGTGTGTGTGGATGTCGGTGTTTTCCGGCCGTGATTAGCTCCTCGGTGTGTGTGTCGATGCTAACTGCGCGGCTCCGCTTCTGTTCGCACAAAGATCAGCGCTCAGCCTCCGGATCATGCTGCGTTCAGGGGCGCTCGGACATCTGGAGGCTACGGCACAAGCGTGAACACGAGCAGGGGCATGAGGATATCAACAAGGGGGTGTTTAGAGAAGAGGACTGAGGACTGAGGACTGAGGAGTGAGGGGTTTAGTTGTGTGATAGGAGCAATAATAAGGTGTA
>NC_139846.1:24917805-24992805 GCF_963691815.1 Echiichthys vipera | reverse complement strand
CAGTCAAACTCCTCTAATCCTTGTTTTGATGCTGTGGTTTTCTGGAGGGGACGGGTTCAAACAGGCTCAAACAGACTCCGGTCTCCTGGAGCTACTGGGCCGGGTCTGACCAACCTGGCAACCCCACTGCTGGACTTCTGTTTTGTTGTTGCGACGATGATCTGGAGACACTAGATGGAGCTGCTCTGATCATTCTCCATATTCAACCTTTAAGAGGAACTGTTTCATGACAAGGTAAAGACGGAACTTTGAAAGCCCGGCTCGCCCCTGGAGGCTGCAGGTAAACACGTGTTCCTGTTGATGGAGCGGGAGGTACCTGATGATTGACAGCTGTGATTCACTCATGGTAACGCTTCCCTGTGAAGACTCCTGATTCCTGACGTTATTCCCATTGTTGATAAAGTTCATGTGCCCAGTTTCTGATCAGAGAATGAGTTTTTATTTATTTATTTTGATTAGAATCATCTTCATTAATAAAATCATCTGCTGATGAACTGAAAACACTCAATTTGCAACTCTCCGTTTTACTTTGAAGGTCTGGTTTCCGGTGTGTCGCTGTTGTCGGATTAAAGATTAAAGTGAGTGACGCAGCAGAGTCTTGGCTGTCCAATCACAGAAGCTCATCAGATTACTGACACGCGACTCTACAGCACGTCACGTGACCACAGAACAGCACGTATTTGTTTTATTGATGCGACAAAAATCAAATACACTGATCTATGAACAGTTGGATTCATGTTAAATATTATAATATAATAAACATAAAACATATGTTTGAATTTTCTTCTAAATACTTTATATTGTTTTTAATGTTTTCTTTGCATTTGTTTGTTCATGAAAAGATGCAAAATGTCTAAAAATAGATGCAAAACCATCACAAAAAGATGCAAAATGACTAAAAACAGATGCAAAACCACCACAAAAAGATGCTAAATTACTAAAAACAGATGCAAAACCAGCACAAAAAGATGCTAAATTACTAAAAACAGATGCAAAATCAGCACAAAAAGATGCAAAATGACTAAAAATAGATGCAAAACCACCACAAAAAGATGCAAAATGACTAAAAATAGATGCAAAACCACCACAAAAAGATGCAAAATGACTAAAAATAGATGCAAAACCACCACAAAAAGATGCAAAACCAGCACAAAAAGATGCAAAATGACTATAAATAGATGCAAAACCACCACAAAAAGATGCAAAATGACTAAAAAAGATGCAAAACCAGCACAAAAAGATGCAAAATGACTAAAAATAGATGCAAAACCACCACAAAAAGATGCAAAATGACTAAAAAAGATGCAAAACCAGCACAAAAAGATGCAAAATGACTATAAATAGATGCAAAACCACCACAAAAAGATGCAAAATGACTAAAAATAGATGCAAAACCACCACAAAAAGATGCAAAATGACTAAAAAAGATGCAAAACCAGCACAAAAAGATGCAAAATGACTATAAATAAATGCAAAACCACCACAAAAAGATGCAAAATGACTAAAAAAGATGCAAAACCAGCACAAAAAGATGCAAAATGACTAAAAATAGATGCAAAACCACCACAAAAAGATGCAAAATGACTAAAAAAGATGCAAAACCAGCACAAAAAGATGCAAAATGACTATAAATAGATGCAAAACCACCACAAAAAGATGCAAAATGACTAAAAATTGATGCAAAACCAGCACAAAAAGATGCAAAATGACTATAAATAGATGCAAAACCACCACAAAAAGATGCAAAATGACTAAAAAAGATGCAAAACCAGCACAAAAAGATGCAAAATGACTATAAATAGATGCAAAACCAGCACAAAAAGATGCAAAATGACTCAAATAACAGACACGGGAGGAAACAATAAAGTATATTTGTATTTATATATAAACTGTTTGAGGAGGGAAGATAAAACTGTGTATTATATTTTTATATTTAATATGGACCCATGTAAAGCTGCTCAGCGCGTGCATCCTGCAGCGTGAGCGGCCCCGTGCACGCTGCCGGTCCCCCCGGTCTCCGCGGTCCTCCCGGGCTCTGAGTGGTGCTGTCTCGCTCTTGTCTCCCCGTGTGAGAAACTGCCTTCCACTGCATTTCTCCAGCAGCGGACTAACCAGGCCTGTCGCAGCCGCTGCACGGTGGCCCCGAGCCGGGCTCAGACCCACCACAGACCCGGCACAGGTGTGACGGCGGGGGTCCACGGGAGGACGGCGGGTGCACCCTGACCCCCTTTCTGGCTGCTGGATTCCCGGAGCGCTCCGACCCGGGACGCGATGAAACCCCCGATCTAAAAGTGCGACACACATGCACATGATAAACGGGCCTGCGTCCGGGCGCAACTTTGCGTGTTCTGCGCCCAGAGTGCGGGATCCGCGGGGGAACCAGAGGCGAGGCTGCGGGATTATTGTCTGGGGAGGTGACGCGCACTTCGCAGCGGCTCCTTCTGCGCTGTCAGACGAGGAAGTGAGGCTCCACACACGCCCATTCGAGCCCGTCGCCCCCGCCGCAGCAGCCCCGGAGCCGCTCATCTGACAACAGCGAGAGCTCTTCTGGAAACATGCGGGGTGTCGCGGAGGTGCTTCCCCGGGACTAACGTGCAGGACGACGCCGATCTCTGGAGGTAGGTGACCGGGGAGCTTTACGCGCACCGCGCACACGCCGATGCCTCCCAATGTTATTATCGTGAGACTTCTCCACCGCGAAGGCCTGGCTCCATCTTTTTTTTTTTTTTTTTTTTTGATAGTCACACGCGTGATCTGTGGCCTAACTGTCAGCGTCACTGGTGACTGTTGCGTGAGCGCGCGCGCCAGATGTGAGCAGCTGTGATGTGAGAGGCACCTGCTCCAGGAGGATGTTAGCGGGGTGCGGGGTGCATGCGCGCTCACGCCGGTCACACCACAGACCTGCTGTTTGTGACATGTTTTCATATATGTGTGTGTTTGCGTGTGTGTGTGTGTGTGTGTGTGTGTGTGTGTGTGTGTGTGTGTGTGTGTGTGTGTGTGTGTGTGTGTGTGTGTGTGTGTGTGTGTGTGTGTGTGTGTGTGTGTGTGTGTCTTTCTGCATTTAAGGAAACTTGTAACACAAAAAATTAAAGTCAGTTAGCGTCATTTTGCATCTTTATTTTGCATCTTCACCACAAAAAGATGCAAAATGAATAAAAATAGATGCAAAACCACCACAAAAAGATGCAAAACTATCACTTAGGCCTATATATTTTTGTCTCTCCTCCTATTTTAGTCATTTTGCATCTTTTTGTGGTGGTTTTGCATCTATTTTTAGTCATTTTGCATCTTTTTGTGCTGGTTTTGCATCTATTTTTAGTCATTTTGCATCTTTTTGTGCTGGTTTTGCATCTATTTTTAGTCACTTTGCATCTTTTTGTGGTGGTTTTGCATCTATTTTGAGTCATTTTGCATCTTTTTGTGCTGGTTTTGCATCTATTTTTAGTCACTTTGCATCTATTTTTAGTCATTTTGCATCTATTTTGACGTCATCCTCACTGTTATAAGAATATTGATCACAGACACTTTGATGTGTATTAAATATATATTTGTGTGTTTGATGAGTCGCTCTCTCTCTCTCTCTCTCTCTCTCTCTCTCTCTCTCTCTCTCTCTCTCTCTCTCTCTCTCTCTCTCTCTCTCTCTCTCTCTCTCTCTCTCTCTCTCTCTCTCTCTCTCTCTCTCTCTCTCTCTCTCTCTCTCTCTCTCTCTCTCTCTCTCTCTCTGTGTTGCAGCGTGTTAAAGTGTTGAAGGATGGACAGGGAGCTGCTTCGTCAGAGCCAATCAGAACACGGCGAGGCCACCAATGGGACCAGCCCTCCGACCGTCGCCAACGCGCCCGACCCCTCCACCCCCACCACCCCGTCCCCGCCGCGGCTCACCCCCAACCCCATGCTCCTGGACTCACCTGCGCCCACGCTGACGCCCACCACCTCCTCCCCTCCTCCCCCTCTCACCCCCGCGCCCTCCATCTCTGCAGCCCACGTCCCCAAGATGGCGGCGGCGACGTCATCTCCTCACATGCTCGTCCCCGCTCCCCCTAAGCTCACCGCCACTGCGACGCCCCCCCTCCGCACGTACTCTCGCCCCATCCTTCCCTCTCCGACGGGCGCCGCCAAGTCCTCTCCTGGCTCTCTCCTCCCTCCTCCGTCCTCTTCCTCCCCCGTCGTAGCCAGCGCCGCCTCGCCGCTGCTCTCTTCAACGCACGCCATCGCCACCATGTCAACCAAGACCTCCACCGGCCTGACCAACGGGAACACTCGGCCCGTGTCCACGCCGACCTCCACGCCAATCACACCCTTTCACACACCAGCGAGTCCCCCTGGAAGACAGGTAACAGGTCACCGACACATGGTGGAGAAACTTAACGGTCTCCTTTAGTCGTCTAAACTTAACGGTCTCCTTTAGTCGTCTAAACTTAACGGTCTCCTTTAGTCGTCTAAACTTAACGGTCTCCTTTAGTGGTCTAAACCGTTGTGTTGTACCTGAGCAGTTCATTTAAAACATCTTAAAATCTTCCTTCTGTTGGTTCATGACTGCAGCTCGTCCTCATTTGCTTCCCTCCTCTCTTGTTGTCTTCAGGTGTCGCAGGCTCATCCCGGGGGAACACCTGGTTGTGTACGAGCCAATCAGATCCCTTCCCCCGTGAGGCAGAGGGTCTCCCAGCAGACCCTGCTCCTGGGGAAAGGTCTCAAAGGGTCTGGCCAAGACCAGGTGCTGCTGCGGGCTCAGATGGTAAACACGGATCTCTACGACGAGCCCGGCGAGTGCAGCGGCAGGAAAGACGACTTTAGAGGATTTAAATAAGATAGAAGCGGCGTTTAGAGCGATGAGGTGTTCAGGTTACGCGGGAAATACAGACGCTGTAGGGATTTTTACCTCACGTCAGCGTTTGGAGCTCTCCTGAAACACAGCGTATTGGAGCCGATCGCTCGGAGCGCTCAAGAACCGCTCATCTGATCAACATCTCGGTTCCCAGGCGACACACCCGTCAAGCGTGAAGTCGATCGCGTCCTTCCCTCCCCGACGGGCGCCACCAAATCGTCTCCTGGCTCTCTCCTCCCTCCTCTGTCCTCTTCCTTCCCCGTTGTAGGAAAGGAAAGGCGACTTTAGAGGATTTAAATAAGACAGAAGTGGCGTTTAGAGCGATGAGGCGTTCAGGTTACGTGGGAAATACAGACGCTGTTGGGAGTTTTACCTTAAAACATGTTTCATGTCAGCTTTTGGAGCTCTCCTGAAACACAGCGTATTGGAGCCGATCGCTCGGAGCGCTCAAGAACCGCTCATCTGATCAACATCTCGGTTCCCAGGCGACACACCCGTCAAGCGTGAAGTCGATCGCGTCCTTCCCTCCCCGACGGGCGCCACCAAATCGTCTCCTGGCTCTCTCCTCCCTCCTCTGTCCTCTTCCTTCCCCGTTGTAGGAAAGGAAAGGCGACTTTAGAGGATTTAAATAAGACAGAAGTGGCGTTTAGAGCGATGAGGCGTTCAGGTTACGTGGGAAATACAGACGCTGTTGGGAGTTTTACCTTAAAACATGTTTCATGTCAGCTTTTGGAGCTCTCCTGAAACACATTGAGAGTTGTACAGTAGTGTTTGGTATTTGAATGCACTCGTGCGGCGCCTGTTGGAGCCGAATGCTCGCCGCGTTCAAGAACCGCTCATCTGATCAACATCTCGGTTCCCAGGCGACACACCCGTCAAGCGTGAAGTCGATCGCGTCCTTCCCTCCCCGACGGCGCCGCCAAACCGTCTCCTGGCTCTCTCCTCCCTCCTCCGTGCTCTTCCTCCCCCCACGTAGGAAAGGAAAGACGACTTTAGAGGATTTAAATAAGACAGAAGCGGCGTTTAGAGCGATGAGGCGTTCAGGTTACACGGAAAATACAGACGCTGTTGGGAGTTTTGCCTCACGTCAGCGTTTGGAGCTCTCCTGAAACACATTGAGAGTTTTACAGTAGTGTTTTGTACTTGAATGCACTCGTGCGGCGCCTGTGAGCAGCGTATTGGAGCAGATCGCTCGGAGCGTTCGAGAACCGCTCATCCGATCAACATCTTGGCTCCTCGGCGACGCGCCCGCCAAGCGTGAAGTCGATCGCGTGAACGTTTCTTGAGATATGAGACAGACGAACGCAGACAGACAGATTCCGTCCTTTATGGTCAGATGATGCTGCTGCAGCGCCACCTATTGGCCAAACGCCACCAAATTCCCCACGTCCGCTCCTACGTCACGTTAACACGCGTCCACCAAATGTGGTTCCAATATCGCAAAGCGTTGGGGAGGTGTGACGCGGTTTGTGACATAAGCCCCGCCCCCACAGCATCGGAGCAAACTTTGAGGGCCAGCTGTAGAGAAACCGTACGAAACATCGGAAATCTGAAAACGTCAGTTGTTCTGGCACGATCCGGAGACGCTCCGCGCCAAATTTGGTGACGATTGCTCAACATTTGAAAGAGGAGAAGTGAAAAAACTGATTTGGACACAATTCAAAATGGAGATCCACTGAAGATGTTGCTCTTCTTCTTTACTTCCTGTTTCCTCTCTTTTCCTTTTCCTGCAGCTGATTCTTACGTCTGCTATGCGACCTGCCCTCTCCTCCTCCTCCTCTTCCTCCTCCTCCTCCTCTTCCTCCTCTAACCCTGCCTCCGCTCAGGTGAGCAGCAGATCCGACCTTTTGTGTGATTTCCTGTTGTTCCGTTCTTATATTTCAAAATAAAAGCCCTAGACTGTGTCAACTGTTCACCTGCAAGTATGAATACTTCAGGCTGTTCTCACAAACTTAACCGTCACCTTAAGTGGTCTAAACTTAACCGTCTCCTCCGTTTGGGGGCGGGGTTTATCAAAAACCTTGGACGCAGTGAAACGATGTGTTTGAGCTCTAACTGATGTTTCTGTCTCCTCTCCAGCTCCAGAGTCTCACCCTGAGACCTCCTCCCCCAGGGGCCCTCACCATCCCCCCGTCCCTGCGCCTGAAGCCGCCGCCCTCCTCGGCCCCGCCTCCCCTCTCTCGCCCTCACGCCCCTCTCTTCCCCCCCCTGAGGCCTCGACCACAGCCCTGCACCGCGGCAACGGAGAGCCCGAGCACGCCCAGCCGCCACCTCTCCGTCCCGCCTCCAAGTAGGTCCCAGAGGGCTGAGTCACGCGGGGTGTGACCATGGAGGGGGGGGGGGGGTGTAGGTGCATCACTTAACCATCATGATTACAATGGTCATCGTGCTTTTCATTACAATGTTAATAACAGAAGAATTAGTCTTATTGTTGCTGCACTTAAAGGGCCAGTACGCAGGAAACCTAGAGTAAACAACACGAATACAGACAACGACAGAGGTTTATGGACCAGCACTAACCAAGTCCAAACCAACTTCCACCAACGACTGGACCAGGACCAGGACTAGGCTGGGACTGGACCAGGACTAACAGTGTCCAAACCAACTTCCCACCAACGACTGGACCAGGACCAGGACCTTGACCAGGCTGGGACTGGACCAGCACTAACGAAGTCCAAACCATCTTTCACCAACGACTGGACCAGGACCAAGACCAGGCTGGGACTGGACCAGGACCAGGACCAGGCTGGGACTGGACCGGCTAACGAAGTCCAAACCAACTTCCATGAACGACTGGACCAGGACCAGGCTGGGACTGGACCATGACCAGAACCAGGCTGGGACTAGACCAGCACTAACGAAGTCCAAACCAACTTCCCACCAACGACGGTCGTTGGCACTTGGAGCACAAAGGGTTCCAGTGACATCATCGGCCTGTGAGAGGTTAAATACCTGGCTCTCACACCAGATAGTTGGACCAGTCCCAGCCTGGTCCTGGTCCAGGTCCTGGACCAGTCCCAGCCTGGTCCTGGTCCTGATCCTGGTCCTGGTCCTTGTCCTGGTCAGATGGTCCATGAACTGATGAAGGGATCGACCGTTATGGATCTTTCAGGGCCGATGCAGATAACGTTTTTTTTCACCAGCCTTAGCCGATGATCGTTACGGACTGCTGATTTTCTTTAGCCGATATTTTTTGGAGCAAAGGAACAAAAGGCGTCTCCAGCAACACGGAGCTGGTTGTGGACGCCTGTCTAATAATAATAATAATAATAATAAAACGCGTATCGATGTGGCCGTTGCGTTTCAGAGATGGAGAGAAGTTGGGGATAACATTGGTTTGAACTTGGACTCGGAGCTCGCTGTTCTTTTCTTGGACGGGTAAATTGCTAAATGATTAACAGCCCGGTCACAGCGGCCACCCATAACGCAATGCTAATACATTAGCATCCTGCTAACCATAGCCAAAGGCATACGGCTACTGCTAATACAAGTTCAGGTTTATGTTAAATGTAAATGGACTTGTACTTATAAAGCGCTTTTCTAGTCTTCTGACTACTCAAGGCGCTTTCACAGTGTTTGTCACATTCACGCATTCACGCGGGTTTTTCCGACTGTGAAATCGCAATCTTTTCCCGTCCAGTCATCCGCCATTGCCGCAGACGGGTTTCCTCCAAAGAAACATGAACTTGCATCTGCTTTAGTCGAACAGCCAATCACAGGGCTGGCTCTCTCAGCTGCTCTGTGATTGGTCAAAGTCTTCCGAGCCAAGGAGAGACGCAGAGGTCTGATCTTCTCTCACATCACTTCCATTATCCCCAAGGTTATTATGGAGGTTTTTGCCTAATGCTGCCAAAAGTAAGCTGCCTACTGAGCCTTTAAGGGGGATTTAAATGGGCTGCATGTAAACAAACGGGGCTCCTGCACGCCGACAATACACGTACACTAAGAACAGTTTGACAACAAGCGCAAACAATGAATCCATTAATAAGTTAGCTGCTTTTTAACTTTCTATCTTTCTTCTCTTGCAGCTCTCTACTCTCCGGTGCGAGCCGTCCCTCTGAGACCCAGACTTCACTCTCCAAACAGTCACCGAGCGGTGTCGCCGCGGCAAACCTCAACCCTCCAAGCGATCGCTGCTGCCCCCGCCTGTCAGGCCCCTCCCATGAGCAGGCCGCTGACTGGACTGAAGAGCTGCCCGTTAACTCAAACTATGCTGGCGCCCGGCCAATCCCAGCACGCCTCGTTATCCGTGGCCAACCCCATGTCTGCTTCCTCCCATTTCGAGCGCTCGCCGTCCGCAGCGAGGCAGCTGCAAATCATCGCCCTCTCTTCGGGCCGCCAGACGCAACCTTGCACGTACACCCACGCCGTGCAGTCGGCGGCGCCTCCTGTTGTAGAGTCGCACGAGCTCTCCAGCCAATCAAATAGGACGTTGAGCGGGGAAGACGTGCTTCCTCTTCCTGTGAACCCCTCGTTGCCAAAAAATGCCTCTCCCCTGCCCTCGCCTCCGTCCCTCCTGAGCCCGGCTTCCCCTCCGAGTCAGGCCGGTCCTCAAACACAAACTCTGACCCCGAAAAGAGAGGTGAAGGAGAGCGAAGAGCGGCGAGAGAGAGGACGATGCACAAGACAAGGAGTCAGAGAGGAGGGCAGCGTTGGTAAAGACCTGACAGACGACCAAAGAGAGAAAGCGAAGGAGGAGAAACAGAGACTTCCAGCTGAGAAGGAACAGGAAGTGGAAACAGCCAGAGAGGAAGAACAAATGGAAGTGACGGAGGACGGCCAGAGAGCAGGAAGAGGCGAGGAGAAGAAGACGCAGGAGGAAGAGGAAGGAGAGACCCCCATGGACCAGTCTGAGAACCTGACCGGTCAGATTCTCCACCAGTACCAGAACACGGACCCTGTCCCTGTCCCGACGGCGGACACTGTTAAAGAATCCAGCGTGGAACCAAAACCCGCCTTGCGTCTCATTCCAGCTCCAGTTTCGGTTGCGGTTCCAGAGGTCTCGGTACAAAGCCAGAGGCTACCAGAGTCTCACCGGGACCTGCAGCCCGTCAACCAGGAGGACTTCTGCGAGAACATGTCGACACAGTCCGACAACCAGTCAGGTACCTTCATCTGTAGACCTCAAGGGCGCAGATTTCACCTTTGCTAACTCCATTTAAGTGAATATCAGTTTAAAGATTGTGTAAATCAATGATAAACTAAAGACAAATGTGTTATTGACCACCCGGGTAATAAGGAGTACTCAGTTCTCTGAAACATTGGGGGTTCGTCCACCGGGTTTCAAACAGATCGGCATTCTTATGAGAAGATGGAAAGTGTTAGAAACCGAAACTCAAACACAAATAAAACCATTTGTCTTCGTCAGTATCATCGTCAAATCATGGACGGGTAAACTGCTAAATGATTAACAGCCTGGTCACAGCGGCCACCCATACCACAATGTCGGAGGTTGCTAATACATTAGCCTCCTGCTAACCGTAGCCAAAGGCACACGGCTACTGCTAATACAAGTTCGGGTTTATGTTGAATGGTAAATGGACTTTTCTAGTCTTCTGAATACTCACGGCGCTTTCACAGTGTTTGTCACATTCACACGTTCACGCGGGTTTTTCCAAACGTGAAATCGCAATCTTTCCCCGTCCAGTCATCCGCCATTGCCGCAGACGGGTTTCCACCAAAGAAACACGAACTTGCATCTGCTTTAGTCGAACAGCCAATCACAGGGCTCGCTCTCTCATCTGAATGAATACAAATATTTCCAAGTCTGGAAGAAACAAGGTTTGAAAATGATAAAAACTGAGCAGTACTCCATTTTCTGAGACATTGGGGGCTCGTCCACCGAGTCTATAACAGATCAGCATTCTTATGAGAAGATGGAAGGTGTTAGAGACCTAAACTCAGACACGTAACCCAAATAAAACCGTTCGTCTTCTAAAGTATCATCTTCAAATCATCAACAACGCATCCTCAAAGAAAAGTCAGAAGAAAAACAGACGTTTAGAAAGTTGTACGATGTTTTCGGGTCGTCGTCCGTCCGTCTCTTATAAACGTGTTACCTCAGGAACCCCTGGAGGGATTTTCTTCAAATTTGAATGAATACAAATGTTTCCAAGTCTGAAAGAAACAAGGTTTGAAAATGATAAAAACTGAGCAGTACTCCATTCTCTGAAACATTGGGGGCTCGTCCATGGGGTCTCTAACAGATCGGCATTCTTATGAGAAGATGGAAAGTGTTAGAAACCGAAACTCATACACAAATAAAACCATTCGTCTTCTAAAGTATCATCGTCAAATCATCAACAACGCATCCTCAAAGATAAGTCAGAATAAAAACTGACGTTTAGAAAGTTGTACGATGTTTTTGGGTCGTCGCAGATGAAAAATAAAAAATCCATCCGTTTACCTCCGAGGAGAAGTGAGGGCCAGAGGCTAGCTGTCACTCAAGAGGCCACGCCCCTAATTATTCATAAACTTTAACCTCCAATAAAATAAAAACTAGCCCCTCCCCCTCAGTGTTGTCATGGAGACCTGATCTAAACACACAGACTAGAATGTTCTTTTGTCCTTAAACAGGTTTAATGATGCTCTGTAAACGGCCTGTTTAACATGGGGCTCAATGAGAAACTGCTCTGTTATGAAACCTGCCCCTAGTGGACACTCAGAGAACTGACGCTGACGGAGCTTCCTGATTGGATCAAACAGGAAGTGGCTGTAGTGGGGGCTAGGTTTAGATCATGGACCGATGGACCCAATATAGACCCGATCCGCAGACGTTCAGTGTTTAGTGGGATCACGAAAAACTTGATATCAGCGTTTTTTTAGAGATGTAACGTCGACTGAAAGGCGACGTTTCAACGCCAGTCACCGTGGAAACAGCTTAGTATGAATATTTGTATTTGGCAACGATCTAACTGCTCTAACTCGTCTCTTCTCTCTCCAGCTCTGTCCAGCCTCTCCTCCCAGTCTCCCCCCTCCTCACCCTTCATTCCCCCGTCTGCAGACAACCCTCCCCCGCTCCTCCCCGCTCAGACCGTCCACCCGACCGACCTCAGCCTGTCGCAGCACGAGACGGGGAAAGCTGACAAAACGGTCGACGAGTCCCAAACCGAGACCGAGACGCAGCCCTGCGGACGATCGGGGGATGAGTCGGGGAGCTTCGGCCAATCGCTGAGCAGCCCCTGGGAGCCGAGGGCGTGGCCTGAGGGACGGCAGGTTCTGACTCACCTGGTGGAGGGATTTGTGATCCAGGAGGGGCTCCAACCGTTTCCTGTACGCACACACACACACACACACACACACACACACACACACACAAAGTAAAGTAAAGTAAAGTAAGATAACGTACGTAAGGTTCTGTGGAGAGTTTAACTTCCTGTGTGTGGTGCAGGTGAACCGCTCGTCCCTGCTGGTTCCAGAGCAGGTGACCAAACCAGAGGAGGTGAACGGGACCAACGGGAGCGCGGCGCTGCCCGTGACGGACGCAGCGAAACAAGCTGAGCACTCCACCGAGTCAGAGGGCGAGGAGGCGGGAGACACAGACGACCCCGCCAACAGTAAGAGCCTCTCCACCGGGTCTCAAACAGATCGCCAATAAAAATATCTCTAAGTGTGAAAGAATAAGGTTTAACAATGGTAAAGAACTAAGAAGTACTCAGTTCTCTGAAACATTGGGGGCTCGTCCACCAGGTCTCTAACAGATCAGCATTCTTATGAGAAGATGGAAAGTGTTAGAAACCGAAACTCATACCAAAATAAAAGCGTTTGTCTTCTTCAGTATCATCTTCAAATCATCAACAACGCATCCTCAAAGAAAAGTCAGAATAAAAACAGACGTTTAGAAAGATGTACGATGTTTTCGGGTCGTCCGTCCGTCTCTTAAACAGGTGTTACCTCAGGAACCCCTGGATTTTCTTCAAATTTGGCACAAACTTCCACTAGGACTCAAAGATGAACTGATTTGATTTCTAAGGTCAAAAGGTCAAAGTCAAAGGTCACTGTGACCTCACGTCTGTCCGTCTCATTCTTGTGAAAGGGATATTTTTAGGAATTTTCTTCAAATTTGGCAAAAACATCCACTTGGACTCAAAGATGAACTGACTCACGTCACTGTGAACTCACATCTTTCCCATTTCTCAGGAACACCTTGATGTATTTTCTTCAAATGTCCACTTGGATAAAATTATTAGATTTTAAAGGTCAAAGGTCAAGGTCACACGTGCTTCCCATTCTCGGGAACGCAATATCTCAGGAACTCTGGAGGGATTTTCTTCAAAGATGAACTGAAAAGGTCACTGTGACCTCTAGCAGGGGACCCCAAACTTCCCTTTCCCGGGCCACATTAACCAGCTCTAACTGGGGGATCCTGAGGCGTTCCCAGGCCAGTGTGGAGATCTAATCTCTCCACCTGGTCCTGGGTCTTCCCCGAGGCCTCCTCCCAGCTGGACGTGCCTGGAACACCTCCCTAGGGAGGCGCCCAGGGTTCATCCTTACCAGATGATCCTGAACCACTTCAACTGGCTCCTTTCAACACAAAGGAGCAGCGGCTCTACTCCGAGTTCCTCACGGATGCTGAACTTCTCCCCCTCTCTCTAAGGGAGACTCCAGCCCCCCTCCTGAGGAAACACATTTCACACGCTTGGACCTGGACCTGGTTCTTTGGGTCCTGACCCAGCTTTCATGACCACAGGTGAGGGTAGGAACCAGGACTGAGGGTAGATCCAGCCCCTTTGCCTTCCTCAGCTCTCTTTTGGTCACAACGGTGCGGTAGAGCGACTGCAGCTCCGCCCCCGCTGCTCCGATTCTCCGGCCAAACTCACGCTCCATCGTCCCCTCACTCGTGAACAAGATCCCGAGGGACTTGAACTCCTTCACTTGGGGTCAGGACTCATTCCCTACCTCGAGAAACAATCCACGATCTAAATATATAAAATGGAAAAACCAAAACCCTTCTCTCAGTTGCATCGAGCCGAACACAGTAAAAATCTAATGACAGAAATATAACGTGCAGCTTTAACGGAAATCAAACCGGTGACCCCGTCTCTCTCTCTCACACACACACAGTGTCGGCTCACAGGGACAGGACGGTGCTGCACTGCCAGTTCTGCGGGAAGAGAGGCCACGCACACAACTTCATGCGGTCCAAACGCTTCTGCTCCACTTCCTGTGCACGCGGGTGAGACCGGCCTCCATTGGCTGGGAGAGAACGTGTGTGTGTGTGTGTGTGTGTGTGTGTGTGTGTGTGTGTGTGTGTGTGTGTGTGTGTGTGTGTGTGTGTGTGTGTGTGTGTGTGTGTGTGTGTGTGTGTGTGTGTGTGTGTGTGTGTGTGTGTGTGTGTGTGTGTGTGTGTGTGTGTGTGTGTGTGTGTGTGTGAAATTTAGACGTGGTTCCTGAAGTGCAGCGGTGTGTTTAGATGTGTTGTTGTCACGCTGGCAGGATGTGTGTGTGTGTGTGTGTGTGTGTGTGTGTGTGTGTGTGTGTGTGTGTGTGTGTGTGTGTGTGTGTGTGTGTGTGTGTGTGTGTGTGTGTAGAGACGTGTTAAAGAGTGTGATTTCAAACACGCTTCTCTCTTCTTCCGTCAGGTTTAACGTCCGTCTGACGAAGCGTCTGCGGGCTCTGAGCGCAGGGAGCCGGTCAGAGAGGCCCCGCCCGGCGCTGAACCGGGCCGAGTCCGTCCCTGGGAAGCCTCTTTTACTGCGGCTGGTAGGGGACCCTGAACTAACCACCGCTTTAAAACACTCAGAGTACAAAGAGTCGACTTCAGTCACACTGAAAACTGTCGTGTTTATCGTTAATGAGTCAGTTTATCATGATTTCTACCAACAAAACAATGATTTTTACCAACAAAACAATGATTTTACCAACAAAACAATGATTTTTACCAACAAAACAATGATTTTACCAACAAAACAATGATTTTTACCAACAAAACAATGATTTTACCAACAAAACAATAATTTTTTCCAATAAAACAATGATTTTACCAACAAAACAATGATTTTTACCAACAAAACAATGATTTTACCAATAAAACATTGATTTTACCAATAAAACCACCATGTATACAGTAATATACAGTGTATTTATTATATTGTTATTGTATTATATCCATACAGTTTATAATATCTACAGTTATATTTATTTATGTATATTTAATTAATGTTATTTATTTTTATTATAAGGAGAAAATAAACAAAAGAGTCTGAATGAAGCAGAACCTTCTGGATCCTCAGTCTTAAAATAACGAAGGATGAACTCACCGTGTTTTTCAGCCTCGTGACCTCTGGAGCGCCGGGCGCCGTGAGAAGGACGGAAAGGAGAAGGCGACGGCGGCAGAAGAGGAAGAAGAAGACGAGGAGGAGGAGGAGGAGGAGGAGGAGGACATGGAGGGAGGAGGGGAGGAGGAGGAGGAGGAGGACGATGACGGCGGGGAGGAGGATCCCGCGGTCGCCATGACAGCCAGGATGGAGCGTCGGGCGGCGCGGAGAGCGAGGAGGGCGTCTGCACCGGCGCTGACCAGCTCGTCGACGCCCACGACCACGTTCAAACCCGCCCCCTCCCAGTGGAGCGTGGAGGACGTCACGGCCTTCATCCACACACTTCCAGGTGATGTTAATGAAACACACACGCGCGGCGTCGCCACGGTGGCCGCCAGCATCACCGAGAACCGCCCGTTTGATTTACGCAGACACCCGGGAGCGTTAATCCACAGCAGATGACACACGCCGCCGCTTCTCCGTCGCCGCTCATCCAATTAAGTGTTTCACAAAATCGCTGGCGTGCGTTCTTTAAACATCTGGAAGACAAAAACAAAGCTGTAAATCTCTCACTGCAGAACACAGAGAGGCTTTTATTTTGAAGGTTTTCAGGAAGTTAATACTCGTCTTTAGGTGTTTTTTATGAACTCTAATGATTAATATTTTCATAATGAGCGTGACGGGCAAATAAAACATTACACCAAAGCAACAACGACGGACGGACGCTACAGAAAAGAAGAATAAAAATGATTTTCTGGTCTTGGTTTTGCTTCTCGGGTTCCACCTCATGTGACCATGACTAGGAAATAAAGTTTAATAATCATTACGATGATAATAAACTTTATTTATACAGTTTTCGTGACACAGACGCATTTAAAACAGAGTGAAATGAACTCAAAGAAGAGATTATATGATATGTTGGAAGCGTGCACGAGAGCAGCCCGTCATGAAACATGTTGCATGAAGAAGTGAAGAGTACACACGAAACCGGAAACTGCAACAAGGCACAAAAAACAACCATTTTAGCCAATCAGGGCGCACTCACACTGTGCCTCCGCACCGTGCCCAAACAGGTTCCACAGCTAAAGTCTGGTTCCTTTGACCAGTGTGAGTGCAACCGTACCACGTCTAGGAGCGGCACGCTTGCCGTCCACGGCCCGTTTGGGAGAGGTGGGCTTTAGTAAAGCATGTTTGCACGTGTACGAGCACGAGCGTGCGCACGTGTACGAGCACGAGGCCTACGGCGGTTCTGAGGTCATTTCCTGTGCGCCTGTTGGGACGTAGAAAAAAGAAGGAGGGACCATGCGCGGACATTTCAAACAATGGCGGTGAAAGGTTCACGTTGGTGTGATGCGGAGGTGGAGTGTTTACTGCAGATTTGGTCGATGAAAAGATTCAAAAACAGTCGACAAGACGCACAAAAACTCTGAGGTCTACGGAAAGATCTGGAAACAAAGCCACGCATCGCCATGACGTCATCAATGCGTGTGACGTGTTACGGCGTGATGACGTATAGGCAGCAAGAAGCATTCTCCGAGGCCCAGGTAGTGTGAGTACAAACGGGCCTGGAGGGGGGGACAAGGACCCTAAAGCACGGGGCGCGGGACGGAGGAACAGTGGGAGGGCGCCCTAAAACAACCATTTTAGTCATGTTAGCGTTAGCGTTGGTTGGTCAGGATGAGGAAAAAGGTTGTGTTTGGTTTCGTGCGTCTGTTTTCACCGTTATATGTCAGAAGCGTGCACGAGACGAGCCCGCCCTGATGCATGACCTCTAACATCCTCGTGTGTCGTTGTGTCTTTGGCGTCCCCAGGCTGCGGCGACGTGGCCGAGGCGTTCCGGCTGCAGGAGATCGACGGGCAGGCTCTGCTGCTGCTCACCGAGGACCACCTGATGACCAGCATGAACATCAAACTGGGGCCGGCCCTCAAGATCTGCGCTCACATCAACGCGCTGAAGAACCAGTGAGGGAGGGAGAGAGGGGGGGGGGGGGGGGGGGGGAGCGAGAGGGGGAGAGGGGGAGAGAGAGAGGGAGAGGGGGACACGCAGCAGAGGAGAGCGAGTTTTTAAAGCTGACACCAAGGATGACAGAACAAAGTCACAAAAAGAGACGGGAACTGATGAGATGTGAAACGGAGGTGTGGCCTTAGGAGACGGGGGACGGGCGCGCGGAGACACCTGGACGTCGTCCTCGAACCGCGGCGGGACGTTTTTGTAACTTTGTGTACATTTGGAGCGATTTCATGAAGGATTTTGAACATTTAATATATAAAATTTGTCTATTTAGTTTTTTTAGGAACGTGACGTCGACGACAAATCTATCCAGTAGCTAACATAACCGCTGTGTGTGTACAAATATTAATATTAATAATGATGATGATGATGATGATGATGATTATAGGTAGACTTTGTAAGTGATTCATGAGAGTGTCATGTTTTCTATCACTATATTCTGCACAGAAACGCGTCTGTGATTAAAGAAGAGGAGAAAAGTCAGCGTCAGGGTCGAGGCCGGTGTCTTTCATCGTCACATTTTTATGGTTTCATGCTCGAGATTATTTAATAAATGAATAATTAATCAAGACGCTCGTTTGATTTGGTTGATTTTGGTTTAATTCGACGTAAAAACGCAGGAAAAGACGAGAGTCGGACTTTAAATGGAGAGATTTCTAAATAAATGGAATTCAGTAACAAAGGTTTATAATAAGAGACAATTATATATTTATATATATATTTTTTTTTATCATTTTGACTCAATATAGATTTTAAATAGCAGTGAAGTTGGTTTAACTTTTATTATTTTGCTTTTTTACAAATTAAATTATAAAATGTTTACAACAAATTTAGTGTTAAATTCATAATATTTATTTTTATAAAGTTATATTATTTCTAAAACTAAAAGAGATGCAAAATGACTAAAAATAGAAGCAAAACCAGCACAAAAAGATGCAAAATGACTAAAAAAAGATGCAAAACCACCACAAAAAGATGCAAAATGACTAAAAATAGATGCAAAACCAACACAAAAAGATGCAAAATGACTAAAAACAGATGCAAAACCACCACAAAAAGATGCAAAATGACTAAAATTAGATGCAAAACCACCACAAAAAGATGCAAAATGACTGAAAATAGATGCAAAACCAGCACAAAAAGATGCAAAATGACTAAAAATAGATGCAAAACCAGCACAAAAGGTGCAAAATGACTAAAAATAGATGCAAAACCACCACAAAAAGATGCAAAATGACTAAAAATAGATGCAAAACCACCACAAAAAGATGCAAAATGACTAAAAACAGATGCAAAACCAGCACAAAAAGATGCAAAATGACTAAAAATAGATGCAAAACCACCACAAAAAGATGCAAAATGACTAAAAATAGATGCAAAACCACCACAAAAAGATGCAAAATGACTAAAAATAGATGCAAAACCACCACAAAAAGATGCAAAATTACTGAATATTGTATCTTTTTGGTGACAAAGTATTTCTATGACTCTGATGTTTGAAATAAAAATGGCGGATCTCCACCTGCAGGGGGCGCGTGTGAAACAGGTGAGTGACACGTGGAGGAAAGTCTGTGTTTTATTAAATCCACTGCTTTGAATTCGCGTCACAAAGTTCCTTCCTGGGATCCAGAACCTTCAGATTTGGGGCCAAATGTTCTCATCTGCCTCTGAACGCTTCTGTTTTTCGGCCCCTCCGCGTCTGGATCAGGTTAGAGGCTCGCACGCGCTCTGATTGGCTCAGAGTCTGGAGTGAAGGGCGCACGTTTCACCACACCCGCTGATAAATCTGAGTCTGGGCACTTTCCTCCTGCGGGTCCGCGCGTGAACGGCACACGGCGGCACTACTGTTGAGTTTATACGGATTTTAAAAAGAAAAATATTCATTTAAATCACATTTGGAAGAAGATCTTTGGTGGAAAAGCCTGAGTGAGGACTGCGGGGGTCTCACATCACTTCTTTAATAAGTTTTCAGTCTCAACTTTTAAGATTTTACACCAAAAAAACCAAATCTGTTTAAAAGAATCGCGCTTTTTGAAGAGAAAGTGTGTTTGTGGGTTTTTTTGGGTCCGGATCGAGCGCGTAATTACGCACGGCGGCGGCTCCGGCTCCGGCTCCATGGCGCTCATGTGCAGACAGATCACCGGCAGCGCGGCCAGCTGCGCGGGCTGGGTCGGGGTCATCGTCGCCACGGCAACCAACGACTGGGTTCGGACCTGTGACTACTCGGTGGCCACCTGCGTCCGCATGGAGGAGCTGGGCTCCCGGGGACTCTGGGCGGAGTGCGTCATCTCCCCGGCGCTCTATCACTGCGTGGCCCTGAGCCAGCTGCTCTCCCTGCCCGGTAAGAGAGGGACGGAGGGAGGGATGGATGGATGGATGGACGGAGGGATGGACGGAGGGAGGGAGGGAGGGAGGGAGGGATGGATATTCTAATTATTAAGTGTTTAGTTTGTGCGTAAAACTGCTGTAAAATCATCAAATTTCAATATTTCTTTCTGATTTTTCTCATAAATCTCTTAAAAACCTTCAAACCTGCTCAAAACTAACAAATATTTAATCATTTTCCAGGATTTTAACCTTTAAATGACAGTTTCATTGTTTCAACACTAGAAAAAGAAAGACATGAATATTCACCAGAGCCGTTTTTGTCTTCCTGCTTTTGATTATGAGGAAAATGATTCATCACCTGTCTCTCTCTCTCTCTCTCTCTCTCTCTCTCTCTCTCTCTCTCTCTCTCTCTCTCTCTCTCTCCTCCTGTCTCTCCTCCTCCTCTCTCTCTCTCCTCCTGTCTCTCTCTCCTGCCTGTCTGTCTCTCTCCTCATGTCTCTCTACCTGTCTGTCTCTCTCTCTCTCTGTGTCTCTCTCTCTCTGTGTCTCTCTCCTCCGCTCTCTCTCCTCCTCCTCTCTCTCTCTCTCCTGTTTCTCCCCCTCCTGTCTCTCTCTCCTGTTTCTCCCTCGTCTCTCTCTCCTCCTCCTCTCTCTCTCTCCTCCTGTCTCTCCCCTCGTCTCTCTCTCCTCCTCCTCTCTCTCTCCCCCGTCTCTCTCTCTACCCGTCTGTCTCTCTCTCTCCCCCGTCTCTCGCCCCACCCGTCTGTCTCTCCTCCTCTCTCTCTCTCCCCCCCACCCGTCTGTCTCTCTCTCCCCCGTCTCTCCCCCCACCCGTCTGTCTCTCTCTCTCCTCCTCTCTCTCTCTCTCTCTCTCTCTCTCCTCCTCTCTCTCTCTCTCTCTCTCTCTCTCCCCTCACCCGTCTGTCTCTCAGCCTACCTGCAGACGGCCCGTGCTCTCATGATCTGCGCCTGTCTGCTCGGTCTGCCTGCGATGCTGACGGTGCTCATGTCGATGCCGTGCATCCGTCTGCAGAACGACACGACCGCCATCAAGCAGCGCCGCGCCAGAGTGGGAGGAGTCCTCTTCATCATCATGGGTGAGACAAGCACACGCACACACACACACACACACACACACACTTAAGTTTTTAGTAGAAAAGTTTAGCTTTTAGGGCGCCCTCCCACTGTGCCTCCGTCCCGTGCCCCAGCACGTCTCACGGGTAAAGTCTGGTTCCTTTGACCAGTGTGAGTGCAACCGTACCACGTCTAGGAGCGGCACGCTTGCCGTCCACGGCCCGTTTGGGAGAGGTGGGCTTTAGTAAAGCACGTTTGCACGTGTACGAGCACGAGCGTGCGCACGTGTACGAGCACGAGGCCTACGGTGGTTCTGAGGTCATTTCCTGTGCGCCTGTTGGGACGTAGAAAAAAGAAGGAGGGACCATGCGCGGACATTTCAAACAATGGCGGTGAAAGGTTCACGTTGGTGTGATGCGGAGGTGGAGTGTTTACTGCAGATTTGGTCGATGAAAAGATTCAAAAACAGTCGACAAGACGCACAAAAACTCCGAGGTCTACGGAAAGATCTGGAAACAAAGCCACGCATCGCCATGACGTCATCAATGCGTGTGACGTGTTACGGCGTGATGACGTATAGGCAGCAAGAAGCATTCTCCGAGGCCCAGGTAGTGTGAGTACAAACGGGCCTGGAGGGGGGGACAAGGACCCTAAAGCACGGGGCACGGGACGGAGGCACAGTGGGAGGGCGCCCTGAGAGAAAGTTCAGTTTTGAGGATGTTCAGGACTCGGCTCTGTTGCAGGAGGGAGGAGGGAGGAGGGGGTGGAAGGAGGGTCAGGGTTTACCGGTCCAGGCCTCGTCCTGACCGGGTCCATCTGGCAGACTGGCGTCCTTCCTGTGGGACGAGACGGGTACTTCCTGTAACAGCCTCAGGGACGGACCAGACGCTCCAGATTAGACTGTAGCCTGATGAAAGTGACATCTTGACTCCATCTCTCCACGTGTGTCTCCTCTGTGACGCCTCCGTCTCCCGTCTCTTCCAGCTGTGTGCGGCATCATCTCGACCGTGTGGTTCCCCGTCGGCGCTCACCGTGAGGAGGGTCTGATGTCCTTCGGCTTCTCCCTGTACTCCGGCTGGGTCGGCGCCGCCCTCTGCCTCCTGGGCGGCTTCATGATCTTGTTCTGCCACGGCGGCGGCGGACGCGACCCCGGGCCCCCCAGCAGGGGCAACAGCTTCTACTACTCCAGGCAGGGCGGCACGGCCACGCCGCTGGACCCCCCCGCCAACCACGCCAAGAGCGCACGGGTGTGAAGACGCCTGGTGGTCAGAGACTGAACCTCGACATCGTCAAGTCTTTGCTTTTTACATCCGCAGCGTAAAAAAGATTTTACACTTTAACACGATTTAAACAGGAAACTGATGCTTGTAAGTTTTGATGAGTCGTCGTTTCAAAATTAAAGACTTTAGTGTTGATTGTTTTACTTTAAATAGCGTGAAGACGTTTCTGAAATATGAGCTTTAGTACGGATAATTCACGAGTCATCATCTGTTCCCATGGTGACGGTCGTTCCTAACTGGGTCAGGACCCGAGGACTCGCGGTTCAAGGCTCTGGAGTGAATCCAAACAGAACAAACTTTCCCTGGTTAAGTTTAGGAAAATGTGGTTTGGGTCGAATCATGGACGGACGACTGAACTGAGGCTCTGACTCATAAAATATTGCTGAAAAATGATCACAAATATAAATAAAACGACAAAAATGAGCACAAAGGGACCAAAAAGTGACTATAGGGATGCAAAATGACCACGAACAGATGCAAAATGACTGGAAATAGACAGAAAAAGGCCACATGGAGACAGAAAATGACTAAAAATAGATGCAAAACCACCACAAAAAGATGCAAAATGACTGAAAATAGATGCAAAACCACCACAAAAAGATGCAAAATGACTAAAAATAGATGCAAAACCACCACAAAAAGATGCAAAATGACTAAAAATAGATGCAAAACCACCACAAAAAGATGCAAAACCAGCACAAAACGATGCAAAATGACTAAAAATAGATGCAAAACCAGCACAAAAAGATGCAAAATGACTAAAAACAGATGCAAAACCAGCACAAAAAGATGCAAAATGACTAAAAATAGATGCAAAACCAGCACAAAAAGATGCAAAATGACTAAAAATAGATGCAAAACCACCACAAAAAGATGCAAAATGACTAAAAATAGATGCAAAACCACCACAAAAAGATGCAAAACCAGCACAAAACGATGCAAAATGACTAAAAAAAGATGCAAAACCAGCACAAAAAGATGCAAAATGACTAAAAATAGATGCAAAACCAGCACAAAAAGATGCAAAATGACTAAAAATAGATGCAAAACCAGCACAAAAAGATGCAAAATGACTAAAAATAGATGCAAAACCACCACAAAAAGATGCAAAATGACTAAAAATAGATGCAAAACCAGCACAAAAAGATGCAAAATGACTAAAAATAGATGCAAAACCAGCACAAAAAGATGCTAAATGACTAAAAATAGATGCAAAACCAGCACAAAAAGATGCAAAATGACTAAAAATAGATGCAAAACCAGCACAAAAAGATGCTAAATGACTAAAAATAGATGCAAAACCAGCACAAAACATAAGGAAGTGAACTTACTTCAGGAAGAAGTCGACCTTTACTTTGACGCAGGACTCGAACACGGTTCTCCAGGGGAAAGTCGGTCCATCGTGGTTCTGATCCAAATGAAAACACACATTAACATGAAAACAATATTAATAATATAATATATAAAACATGTGATATGACCGTGTGTGTGCACTGTGCAGCTGCTCTCCTCCAGTAATAAAGGTCTGAATGAAAGAGTCTGAGAACGGATGATTTCAGCCACAGCGACACGTTTATTCCTGTTACACACGTTACGCTGCTGCTGCAGGCGTCAGAACACTCTTTCAAAGCACACACACACACACACACACACACACACACACACACACACACACACACAGAAGCATCTGGAGGACTCTGACCTTTGACCTGGGGTGAGGGACAGCAGGTCAACAGTAGATGTCACATAGAGGTGGACACGTCTTTGGTGCTAAATTTCACCATTTTTACGTCTGTTTTTAGTCGTTTTTGTGGTGTTTTTAGTCGTTTTGTCACTTTTTGTGTCTGTTTTTAGTCATTTTGTGGTGTTTTTGTGGTGTTTTTCACCTGTTTTTAGTCGTTTTTGTGGTGTTTTCAACTGTTTTTAGTCGTTTTTGTGGTGTTTTGCATCTGTTTTTAGTCGTTTTGTCATGTTTTTGTGTCTGTTTTTAGTCATTTTGTGGTGTTTTTGTGGTGTTTTTCACCTGTTTTTAGTCGTTTTTGTGGTGTTTATAGTCTGTTTTTAGTCGTTTTGTCACTTTTTGTGTCTGTTTTTAGTCATTTTGTGGTGTTTTTCACCTGTTTTTAGTCGTTTTTGTGGTGTTTTTAGTCTGTTTTTAGTCGTTTTGTCATGTTTTTGTGGGAACGCCGAGGCAGAAGCAGAGGCCGCTGTTAGGGAGAAAAGCATCTGTGAGGGAGGCGTCGTTCCTCCTCCTCCTCCTCCTCCTCCTCCTCCTCCTCCTCCTCCCCCTCTTCCTCCTCCTCCCCCTCCTCCTCCTCCTCCTCCTCCTCTGACACCAGAACCAGAACCAGAACCAGACTTTCACACCGAGACCAGCTAAAAAATAAAAATGTGTTTTTGATCGAGTGTCTCGTGTCGACAGCAAGTTTAAAAAGTCATAACTTCAGATCTTATCGGAGGTTCGGTCCTCTTCTTCTCCCACGTCGAAGCCATGATTGGTCCTTCCTCTGCCTCCTGGTCCAGACTGGTATCCAGACTGCTCGCCGTACTGCTCGCCATCGCCGTCGCCGTGCTGCTCTCCGTCCAGCTCCTCGTACTGGCCTCCCTGCGGCTGGTGGTAGTGCGACCCCCTCTCCTCCGGGGCGGACCAGCCCTGGTACGGCCTCTCGTCCCGGAGGTCGTCGTTGGGGGAGAAGGTGTCGTCGTCGTCGTCGAGGTGGTCGTCGTAGCGCTGGTAGGAGCTGGCGTGCGCCTGCTGCTCCCGGGCGTCCACCTCCAGCGTGCTGTGCCACACCCCGTAACAAGCGTAGATGAGCAGACCTGAGGACGGACAGACGGAGACGGTTAGAGGGAGAGGAGCTGGAGGGCGTTGGGAACGCTTGGTCATCTGTGCAGCAGCTGTCTGGATGTGCAGCGCGTTCCTGCAACAGGAGGTTCTGCACGTTCATATGAAACTCACGCTCCTCCGACACTCTAAAAACCACGAGTCTGGACCTGAAATCCTCCTCCAGGTGGATCTTTGCGTTCAAAGACGATAGTATAATGTCACAGCTCATCTTTAACACCAACGGGTCTCAAACAGTTTGGTCATTTTGAGCCAAAAAAGGAACAGAAGCAAGTGATTTTGTGTCCTCAGCACAGACGTTTTGAACGGCAGGGGCGAAAATGGAAAATAAAGGGCACATATTGCACGTTCTCGCCACTGAAGAGGACACTTTAACACACGTTTAAGCTCCTAGAGGACACTTTAGCACACGTTTATGCTCCTAGAGGACACTTTAACACTCGTTTATGCTCCTAGAGGACACTTTAACACACGTTTATGCTCCTAGAGGACACTTTAACACTCGTTTATGCTCCTAGAGGACACTTTAACACACGTTTAAGCTCCTAGAGGACACTTTAACACACGTTTATGCTCCTAGAGGACACTTTAACACTCGTTTATGCTCCTAGAGGACACTTTAACACACGTTTATGCTCCTAGAGGGCACTTTAACACACGTTTATGCTCCTAGAGGACACTTTAACACACGTTTATGCTCCTAGAGGGCACTTTAACACACGTTTATGCTCCTAGAGGACACTTTAACACACGTTTATGCTCCTAGAGGACACTTTAACACACGTTTATGCTCCTAGAGAACACTTTAGCACACGTTTATGCTCCTACACTTTAACACACGTTTATGCTCCTAGAGGACACTTTAACACACGTTTAGGCTCCTAGAGGACACTTTAGCACACATTTTGACTCCTAGAGGACACTTTAACACACGTTTAGGCTCCTAGAGGACACTTTAGCACACGTTTTGCTCCTAGAGGACACTTTAACACACATTTATGCTCCTAGAGGACACTTTAGCACACGTTTAGGCTCCTAGAGGACACTTTAGCACACGTTTAGGCTCCTAGAGGACACTTTAACACACGTTTATGCTCCTAGAGGACACTTTAGCACACGTTTTGCTCCTAGAGGACACTTTAACACACATTTATGCTCCTAGAGGACACTTTAACACACGTTTAGGCTCCTAGAGGACACTTTAACACACGTTTATGCTCCTAGAGGACACTTTAACACACGTTTAGGCTCCTAGAGGACACTTTAACACATGTTTAGGCTCCTAGAGGACACTTTAACACATGTTTAGGCTCCTAGAGGACACTTTAACACACGTTTAGGCTCCTAGAGGATACTTTAACACATGTTTATGCTCCTAGAGGACACTTTAGCACACGTTTATGCTCCTAGAGGACACTTTAACACACGTTTAGGCTCCTAGAGGACACTTTAGCACACGTTTTGCTCCTAGAGGACACTTTAACACACATTTATGCTCCTAGAGGACACTTTAGCACACGTTTAGGCTCCTAGAGGACACTTTAGCACACGTTTAGGCTCCTAGAGGACACTTTAACACACGTTTATGCTCCTAGAGGACACTTTAGCACACGTTTTGCTCCTAGAGGACACTTTAACACACATTTATGCTCCTAGAGGACACTTTAACACACGTTTAGGCTCCTAGAGGACACTTTAACACACGTTTATGCTCCTAGAGGACACTTTAACACACGTTTAGGCTCCTAGAGGACACTTTAACACACGTTTATGCTCCTAGAGGACACTTTAACACATGTTTAGGCTCCTAGAGGACACTTTAACACACGTTTATGCTCCTAGAGGACACTTTAACACATGTTTATGCTCCTAGAGGACACTTTAGCACACGTTTATGCTCCTAGAGGACACTTTAGCACACGTTAATGCTCCTAGAGGACACTTTAACACACGTTTATGCTCCTAGAGGACACAGGTTAACTCTTAATTAGTGTATTAGTATATTATATATATAATATAAACTATATTATATCAGTGTTTATTAGTTATAACGCGCTCAGAGGCTCCGATGTAGAAAATAACTCACTGTCACTTTATTTTGAAGGAGTGTTTCCTCACCTATGCAGCACCACACGGTGAACCGGGCCCAGGTGAGTGTCGACAGTTTCAGCATGAGGTAGCTGTTGACCAAAATGGCCGCCGCGGGGACGAACGGCACACAGGGCGCCATGTAGGGCAGCCTCCTCCCGCTCTCTGGCTGCTGCAAGATCAGGATCAAGAGCTTCGCCAAAGACCCCGCCATCAGCGTGGCCACGAGGCCGGAAAACACCGCCCCGGCCCCGGCGCCCTGCTCCACGCCGAATATAACGGTGGACCACAGGAGGAAGGACGTGAAGAAGAAGAGGAGGGTGCACCGGGTCACGATGCGGCCGGTGGCAGGGGTGGGCCGGGCCGACGCCGCGGGCATGCCCAGCCGCAGCCGCAGGGTGTAGTAATGACCTCCCAGGAGCCTCTTCAGCAGCGGGGCGTGGCCCGTGTGGAAGTCACAGTCGTCCCCCTCTCCGTCTGTCCCGCCCGCGTGGTAGGACGGCGATCCGTCTGCGTCCGAGCCTCCGATCAGCACGTGGTCGTCTTTGGCGGGGGCGGCCCCGTCGTCCTGGTGCTTCAGGTCGCCGCCGTCGTCTTCTGCGCCGTCAAACTGGTGCGTGTCGGCGTTCTCGTCGGGCTGGTAGCGCAGCAAGAGCACGCACACGCTCACCAGCGTGTAGGCCAGCAGGGTGCCGATGGACATCATCTCGATCAGGTCCCGCAGGCTCACCAGCAGAGCGAGGAGGGCGGCGAAGCTCCCCGACACCACGCACGCCACCGCGGGAGTGTGAGTGAGAGACGACACGTGAGACAGGAACCTGCGGACACATTGGACACAGAGTTAAGGCCGAGAGAGAACGTGCTTCTTTGGAATCTGACGAGCCGCCGCTCACGCTCGCGAGTTCTCCGTATTTCTTCCCACGCACGAAGAAAAACGTCTTTCGCAAAGTAACTTTACTGTTTGCGGTGCGACTCTCTGCTCCGCCGTCTCGCTGGATCCCTTTTTTCCCGCCGCAGCTCGGGTCAGATGTGTGATATCACTCATGCAAATGTTTATTTAAGTGCAACTCCGCCATAAAAAATCATCCCATGGTCCTTTGCGGCGCTCACACACATCAAATACGCCATTTTTTCCGCGTATAAGCTGTTAAAGGAGAATTACGGGAGAGTGGCTAACGGCCGGATGTGGCTAACACTGAATAGCTCTTTCAGCTGCAGGGGATCGAACACCGTGACCTGTAAAAACTCATCCGCCCTTTGCTCTGTGACCTCATGTCGCTGCCATCAGGGCGCGGATACGAGACGCCTCTCTGCAAAACTATCCGACTAAAAAAATCCCTCCTGACGCTGCAAACATGCTCGTCAGCGACCGCATGGGATTATTTGTTCTTATCCTTCCAGTGTTTTGTGTTGTTGTTTTTATCGCGTTTTATGTTTTATATATTTAATGTTTGCTGTTGGCTGTACGCTAAAACGCTCCTCTGGGATGATGAAGATACCTTAAACCTCCAGGAGAGTGGCTAACAGTGATTAGCTCGGGGCAGCACAGTGAAGGCATCAAAGGTCTTTTTTAACCACAGGCCAGTGTGGAGATCTAATCTCTCCACCTGGTCCTGGGTCTTCCCCGAGGCCTCCTCCCAGCTGGACGTGCCTGGAACACCTCCCTAGGGAGGCGCCCAGGGTTCATCCTTACCAGATGATCCTGAACCACCTCAACTGGCTCCTTTCAACGCAAAGGAGCAGCGGCTCTACTCCGAGTTCCTCACGGATGCTGAACTTCTCCCCCTCTCTCTAAGGGAGACTCCAGCCCCCTCCTGAGGAAACACAGTTCACACGCTTGGACCTGGACCTGGTTCTTTGGGTCCTGACCCAGCTTTCATGACCACAGGTGAGGGTAGGAACCAGGACTGAGCGGTAGATCCAGAGCTTTGTCTTCCTCAGCTCTCTTTTGGTCACAACGGTGCGGTAGAGCGACTGCAGCTCCGCCCCCGCTGCTCCGATTCTCCGGCCAAACTCACGCTCCATCGTCCCCTCACTCGTGAACAAGATCCCGAGGGACTTGAACTCCTTCACTTGGGGTAAGGACTCATTCCCTCCCTGGAGTAACGATCCACTAACATCTGTGAGGACGTTTTAACAGAGAAACATGCAACAGCGTATCAGAATCTTGAGTTCTCGGAGCCTCCTCACCTGAACAGCAGTCCGTCCCGGGACATGGCGTAGATGACCCGGGGCATGGGGAACAGCGAGCCCAGCAGGGACACGGTCAGACCGGCGATGGAGCCCACGGCCACGATGTACTTCCCCCACAGGAAGCCGTGCACGGCGAACATCTCCATGAGAGGAGCCGAGCCGTCGATGAGGTCGTAGGGGACCATGAGGGTCAGGACCACGCTCACCTGGACAGAGGACAGGGTCAGGACCACGCTCACCTGGACAGAGGACAGGGTCAGGACCACGCTCACCCGCACAGAGGACAGGGTCAGGGACGACCTCCACGTGCACCGCCATGAAAAGGTCACGTGGTTGTTGGTGTCAGTTACCTGTCTGTCTTACATGCTGCATGGGCGGGTGGTGAGACAGTGGCCATCGTGTCATTCTGAGGTCTATACAGTTGTTTTACGTCTATTTTAAGTCATTTTGCATCTTTTTGTGCTGGTTTTACATCTATTTTTAGTCATTTTGCATCTTTTTGTGCTGGTTTTGCATCTATTTTTAGTCATTTTGCATCTTTTTGTGCCGGTTTTGCATCTATTTTTAGTCATTTTGCATCTTTTTGTGCTGATTTGCATCTATTTTTAGTCCTTTTGCATCTTTTTGTGGTGGTTTTGCATCTGTTTTTAGTCATTTTGCATCTTTCTGTGCTGGTTTTGCATCTGTTTTTAGTCATTTTGCATCTTTTTGTGCTGATTTTGCATCTATTTTTAGTCATTTTGCATCTTTTTGTGGTGGTTTTGCATCTATTTTTAGTCATTTTGCATCTTTTTGTGGTGGTTTTGCATCAATTTTTACTCATTTTGCATCTTTTTGTGGTGGTTTTGCATCTATTTTTACTAATTTTGCATCTTTTTGTGGTGGTTTTGCATCTATTTTTAGTCATTTTGCATCTTTTTATGGTAGTTTTGCATCTATTTTTAGTCATTTTGCATCTTTTTGAGGTGGTTTTGCATCTATTTTTAGTCATTTTGCATCTTTTTGTGGTGGTTTTGCATCTGTTTTTAGTCATTTTGCATCTTTTTGTGGTGGTTTTGCATCTGTTTTTAGTCATTTTGCATCTTTTTGTGGTGGTTTTGCATCTATTTTTAGTCATTTTGCATCTTTTTGTGCTGGTTTTGCATCTATTTTTAGTCATTTTGCATCTTTTTGTGCTGATTTTGCATCTATTTTTAGTCATTTTGCATCTTTTTGTGCTGGTTTTGCATCTATTTTTAGTCATTTTGCATCTTTCTGTGCTGGTTTTGCATCTATTTTTAGTCATTCTGCATCTTTTTGTGGTGGTTTTGCATCTATTTTTAGTCATTTTGCATCTTTTTGTGGTGGTTTTGCATCTATTTTTAGTCATTTTGCATCTTTTTGTGCTGGTTTTGCATCTATTTTTAGTCATTTTGCATCTTTTTGTGCTGGTTTTGCATCTATTTTTAGTCATTTTGCATCTGTTTTTATTAATTTTACATCTATTTATGGTCATTTTATGTCTACTTTTAGTAGTTTTTTATTTCTCTGTTGGGGTTATTTATATTTTTTGCCTATTTTTAGTCTTTTTGCATCTATTTTTAGATATCTGACTTCTCTATGTGGTCATTTTTCATCTCTGTGGTGGTTTCACATCTATTTTTAGTACTTTTGAGTTACTACGTTGTCATTTTACATCTATTTTTAGAAAATTTTAATCCCTTTGGACTCATAAATGCACCTATTTCTCCATGTTTGACTTTTCTATGTGGTCGTTCAGCATCTCTGTGGTGGTTGTGTCACTTTTAGTCCCTTTGTAAATGTTATGCATCTATTTTCAGATGTTTGACCCAACCTTGGATCCTTTTGTGGTCATTTTAGATCGTTTACAGCTGTTCTGTGTGTGTGTGTGTGTGTGGTTTGCGCCCTCACCGACACATATGCAGTGAGGCAGGTGACCAGCGAGGCGGTGATGGCGTACGGGATGGAGGTGTTTGGGTTCTTCGCCTCCTCTCCTGTCGTTGCGATGATGTCGAAGCCGATGAAGGCGTAGAAGCAAGTCGCTGCCCCTTGCATCACCTGATGAGCAGATACAAGAGAACGCTTACTTATTTTCGGGGGGTTGGGGTTTGAACCTGTGGCTAAAACGCCAAAGCGCCTGAACGTCTCACCCCTGACCAGCCGTAGGGCAGGAACTTGCCGCTCTCCCAGTTGCTGGCGGAGAGGAAGAAGAGTCCGGCGATGACCATGAAGACCCAGACCACCAGGTTGACCACGTTGAGGACGTTGTTGAAGCCGACGGTGTTACGCACACCGAGGGCAACGATCCCCGTGACCAGCAGGGCGATGAACAGGGCCAGCAGGTCGGGGTACGTGTCCTCACCTTTACCTGAGGCCGACAGCAGATACAAAAATCTCTGTAAGTGTGGTCTTTACCTTCTCCGTAAAGTGTCCCGAGATACATTCTGACCGTACTGACCGAGTCCCCTGAGCGTGCCCAGGTGCGTTATCATGAAGTCACTGATGCTGTGATTGGCCAGGGAGTCGAACATGCTGCTGAGCGCCGACGCCCCCGCCGCCGTGCCGATCAGATACTCCAGGATCAGGTTCCAGCCGATGAAGAACGCCACGAACTCCCCGACGGTCACGTAGCTGTAGGTGTAGGCCGAGCCGGTCGTCTTCGGGACGCGGACGCCAAACTCCGCGTAGCAAACACCTGAAGACAAAGAACGCACGAGTATTCAGTGAGACAGTCATCGTCTTGGGCTTCATTTGGTCTCTTCAGGACGCCACGGGTGGTGTTTTGTACCATCTAGGGTAAATAAACGTCTCTTCGGGACGCCAAGGGTGATGTTTTGTACCATTTAGGGTAAATAAACGTCTCTTTAGGACGCCAAGGGTGATGTTTTGTACCATTTAGGGCAAATAAACGTCTCTTCAGGACGCCAAGGGTGGTGTTTTGTACCATTAAGGGCAAATAAACGTCTCTTCAGGACGCCAAGGGTGGTGTTTTGTACCATTAAGGGTAAATTAACGTCTCTTCAGGACGCCAAGGGTGGCGTTTTGTACCATTTAGGGTAAATAAACGTCTCTTCAGGACGCCAAGGGTGATGTTTTGTACCATTTAGGGCAAATAAACGTCTCTTCAGGACGCCAAGGGTGGTGTTTTGTACCATTAAGGGTAAATAAACGTCTCTTCGGGACGCCAAAGGTGACGTTTTGTACCATCTAGGGCAAATAAACGTCTCCACATTGTTCCGTCGCCTCACCTGACAGTATGGACGCCACCGCTGCGATGATGAAAGACAGGATGACCCCGGGCCCGGCCATCGCCTTCGCAACCAGCCCGGCGACCACGTACATCCCCGTGCCGACGCAGCTGCCCACCCCGAGCGACACCAGGTCCACGGTGGTGAGGACCTTGGCGAGCCCGACCGCCGGCCCCTCCCCGAGCTCGGTGAGGTGGTCGGCGCCGTGACCCATGGAGCCCACCGGTTTTGTGCGCAGCAGGCGGGAGCACATGTTGTACCAGGCGTCGCCCAAAGACACGCGCCGCAGCCACGCCGCCATCACGGCGCCCGTTTGTAACCTGTTCTACCTTTGTCTCCGTCACGCTCCTCGATCATTCTCTCACTCCAGTCATGGTTCGTCCTCTTTCGTTCGTTCTTCAGACGCCACGGATCCACGTGAGACGGAGCGCAGACGCTGCGAAAACAAATATTCACCGTTAATGTCGATTAAAGTGTAAATAACACCGTTACAGAAGTAAAAATACACAAATACAGAATATTTTTGTCATTTTTCATCTATTTTTTGTCATTTTGCATCTTTTTGTGGTGGTTTTGCATCTATTTTAAGTCATTTTGCATCTTTTTGTGGTGGTTTTGCATCTATTTTGAGTCATTTTGCATCTTTTTGTGGTGGTTTTGCATCTATTTTTAGTCATTTTGCATCTTTTTGTGGTGGTTTTGCATCTATTTTTAGTCATTTTGCATCTTTTTGTGCTGGTTTTGCATCTATTTTTAGTCATTTTGCATCTTTTTGTGGTGGTTTTGCATCTATTTTTAGTCATTTTGCATCTTTTTGTGCTGGTTTTGCATCTATTTTTAGTCATTTTGCATCTTTTTGTGCTGGTTTTGCATCTATTTTTAGTCATTTTGCATCTTTTGTGGTGGTATTGCATCTATTTCTAGTCATTTTGCATCTTTTTGTTCTGGTTTTGCATCTATTTTTAGTCATTTTGCATCTTTTTGTGCTGTTTTTGCATCTATTTTTAGTCATTTTGCATCTTTTTGTGGTGGTTTTGCATCTATTTTTATCTATTTTTAGTACTTTTGAGTGACTTTGTTTTGCTATTTACATCCATACCAACAGTGTAATGAATTATGTGGATAACAATAATAATAAAACACAAGAAAAGACAAATTACTCGGGAAAAACTATCCGATACGCCGACGATCATCTGTTCTCTCACTCACTGGAGCGAGACTCACGCTGTGAAACATTAATGAAGAGGATCAGTTTCACTACGGAAAAGGTAGAAACGTGAAACTGAACACGCCTGAAGCAGCTTCTACACATTTACATTTACACTTTATTCATATTTACAGAGTTTAATCATAACAAAGGTCGTTTCAGGACCCAGAGACGGACAGCAACCGTTATAATCTCATTAACAACTGTGATAATTACGCAAATATGATTAATAATAATTATAATATGAATAGCAGGGTTATTATTTGCCCCACTGGACAATTACGACGGTACGGGTGCTTAATATTATTAATAATAATTATAATAATGTTTTTATTTCATTAACTTCAAAGTTAGCTAAACATTTCCAATGGATTCCTGTTTTATTTTATTTAAGAGTTGAAATATGAGAAATTTTAATTAAATTACTTTTGTTTTGCACTCACAGGTGTGTGTCCCCGTCCTCTGCACGCCTGAGACGCTCACAGGTGTGTGTGTCCGTCCTCTGCACACCTGAGACACTCACAGGTGTGTGTCCTCGTCCTCTGCAGACCTGAGCACACAGGTGAGACACTCACAGGTGTGTGTCCTCGTCCTCTGCAGACCTGAGCACACAGGTGAGACACTCGCAGGTGTGTGTCCTCGTCCTCTGCACACCTGAGACACTCACAGGTGTGTGTCCCCGTCCTCTGCACACCTGAGACGCTTGCAGGTGTGTGTCCTCGTCCTCTGCACACCTGAGCACACAGGTGAGACACTCACAGGTGTGTGTCCTTGTCCTCTGCACACCTGAGCACACAGGTGAGACACTCACAGGTGTGTGTCCTTGTCCTCTGCACACCTGAGCACACCGGTGAGACACAGGTGTGTGTCCTCGTCCTCTGCACACCTGAGCACACAGGTGAGACACTCGCAGGTGTGTGTGCCCGTCCTCTGCACACAGGTGAGACACTCACAGGTGTGTGTCCCCGTTCTCTGCAGACCTGAGCACACAGGTGAGACGCTCACAGGTGTGTGTCCTCGTCCTCTGCAGACCTGAGCACAAAGGTGAGACACTCACAGGGGTGTGTCCTCGTCCTCTGCAGAGCTGAGCACACAGGTGAGACACTCGCAGGTGTGTGTCCCTGTCCTCTGCACACCTGAGACACTCGCAGGTGTGTCCCCGTCCTCTGCAGAGCTGCGGGAAATGGTGCTGAATGGAGCAACAACGTTCAGAGCTGAAGTATGTGAGGAGGCTGATGCATTATTCAACACCTGAGTGTGTGTGTGAGTGTGAGTATGTGTGAGAGAGTGTGTGTGAGTGTGCGTGTGAGTGAGAGTGTGTGAGTATGTGCGTGTCTGTGTGTGTTCAGCAGCCGCCACAAGTTTCTTTACTCTTTGTATGCAGAGCTGAGAACTGACCAGGTGTGTGTGTTTACTTATACATTCTTGTCCAGCGGACGTTGTGAGGACCAGCACGTTAGGCCCCACGAACTGGGGACCTGTGTACCTTTAAAAGTTAGTGGATGATCCAAACCTTCTGCAAAGACACAGTGAAGGCCGCTGTTGTCTGCGGTGTAATGTGACGCACAGAGTCGGGTTACACCTGCGCGTAACATGAGCGTCTAAAACAGGAGCAACAGGACACCGCGGAGCAGACTGTGGAGGAAAACAGGGACCGTTTCCAAGGAGACGGTTAAGTTGATGTTGAAGAAAGAAGTCGTATTTGACGTTTTGATGCAGAGCATCTGAAGGTGGATGCATTCCTGAAGCTACGAGATTTATACGCAACAGATGAGGGGAAGCACGCACACACACCGTCTCTCTCTCTCTCTCTCTCCCTCACACACACACACACACACACACTGAGGAGCAAAAAGACTCTGGTTGTTTTTGAAGCTGAAACATTTGCTGGTTTCAGTGCCGACATTACAAAATACATATTTATGTATATTTATATTATTTTATATGAGACTAATCTTATTACTTACAAAAACTGTAAAAAAGTCCAAATTAAAGTGACATCATTGCCTTAAACACTGTTTCTTTATTGTTTATAGTGTCTGTAGCACCACCTGGTGTCCATGTTGTGTTCTGCTGCACGAGCGTCTGCAGGAGAAAGGACCAGAGACCTGTTTTCAGTCATTTTGCTTCTTTTTGTGCTGGTTGTGCATCTTAACTGATTATTTCACTCCATCAGGTTAAATCAGAGGTTATTGTACTAGTTTGATAATCTGTTGGGCAACTTCAGTCCATTTTTTACTGAAACAAATGTAGAAAACACCGTGTTCAGTCTCATGTAGAGCTTTTGTTTTTTTGATTTATGTTTATGCTTATTGTTACTCTGATCCTTTTCCTTTTCCGCCTTTGTATTGAAACTGTTGCAAAATAATTTCCCTCAGGATAAATAAAGCTTCTTGAATCTTGTTTTCTATCATAGAGGACGTGACTTATCTGACATTTTAGTACTTTTAAACTTTGAAAACACTTACTCAAATGTTTTCATTCAAAGAAATGAAAAAAGTTTCTTCCTGTCGAGAGAAACTTCACCTCAACACCTTCATTTATAATGAAAACAAGACTTTAAGACCTTAAATGAACTAAAACATCATTTAAGACTTAAGCGTCTGTGTGTGTGTGTGTGCGTTTACAGAACCGTTAAAAAAAAACACGAGACGTAAAAACTCTTTTTCACACGTTTATTCTCCCGACACACTCGTTCACTCGTCGGCCTCCGACTCCTCGTCGTCGTCCTGACTGATCTGGAAGTAGCGCAGCTCGTACGTCTCCTTGTCGGACGCCACCACCCGCAGCCAGTCGCGGAGGTTGTTCTTCTTCAGGTACTTCTTGGTCAGGTACTTCAGGTACCTGGTGGAGGAGCAGGAGCGTGAGTTTGGTGTGTGCCGTGTGGTTCTGTGTGACGTTTGCCGCCGCAGCTCGTCGCCCTCTCACCTTTTGGAGAACTGCTTCTCAGACGTGACGTTGATCTTGTTCTTCATGCGGCCGACCTGGACGGTGTTACCGAGGTTACCCGTCTTCCCGTTGACCTTGATCCTCTCTTTGAGGAAGATTTCCTGTTGGACAGAGCACAGTGACACGCTAGGGAAGGGAACCCTAGGAGGTGCGGAGCTAGGGAAGGAGGCCCTAGTCCAGACGCGGGTTAGCTGCGTGCAAACACCACGACGTGATGATCTGCAGGAGAAACCTTCCCCTGGGGGTTTACTACTTTTCCTGCTTCCTAATTAAAGTGTGTGGAAAATATGAATCACATTCTCTCAAACGTCAACAACCAGAGTCTGAATCTCGTCGATAAAAAGAGGAAACGTTTGAGCCTCGAGAGTCGACTGAAGATGGAAACGGCTCCGTCCCGTATCAGAGTTTCTGCTCAGCGTTCAGAAAAGCCACGAAGGAAAACAGATCAAGACACGGATGAAGTCGATGCGGACCGAGGCAACGTTTACACGTACAGAGTGTGTTTAAACAGAGACTTTTCCCTGCGTTTAAACACAAACGGAGAACTCTCCTCTGAATAAGATCATTTCTAAAAACTCCGCACACAAACATGCATGTTTCTCTGGTGCACAGTTTAATTAGTAAAACCCTGGTGGAAGGTTGAAATCTGACTTTCCCCCTGGACTCTGGTTTCAGGAGCAACAGCTGCGTCACGTGTGGATGAAAGGACGAAACAGAGAAACACGCACATTTGTGTGCGGAGCTTTTCACAACTCTCCACTTTGGGCGGAGTTTTTAGAAAGGGTCTTATTCAGAGGAGAGTTCTCCGTTCGTCATGTCATTTAGTCAGGACCCAAAGAACCAGGTCCAGGTCCAAGCGTCTGAACTGTGTTTCCTCAGGAGGGGGGCTGGAGTCTCCCTTAGAGAGAGGGGGAGAAGTTCAGCATCCGTGAGGAACTCGGAGTAGAGCCGCTGCTCCTTTGTGTTGAAAGGAGCCAGTTGAGGTGGTTCAGGATCATCTGGTAAGGATGAACCCTGGGCGCCTCCCTAGGGAGGTGTTCCAGGCACGTCCAGCTGGGAGGAGGCCTCGGGGAAGACCCAGGACCAGGTGGAGAGATTAGATCTCCACACTGGCCTGGGAACGCCTCAGGATCCCCCAGTTAGAGCTGGTTAATGTGGCCCGGGAAAGGGAAGTTTGGGGTCCCCTGCTGGAGCTGCTGCCCCTGAGACCCGACCCCGGATAAGAGGCTGAAGATGAGATGATGAGTTCTCCGTTTGTGTTTAAACGCAGGGAAACGTCTCTGTTTAAACACACTCTGTACGTGTAAACGTGGCCTCGGTCCGCATCGACTTCATCCGTGTCTTGATCTGTTTTCCTTCGTGGCTTTTCTGAACACGGAGATTCAGACTCTGCTTGTTGACATTTTTAAGTCAGATTTCAGTCGTTTCAGAGCAGAAAAATCTACGTTAAGACACTCTTTAGAAACAGGGGGGCGGGGGGGGCTGCGGAGAGACTTACAAAGTTGGCAGAGTCCAGGATCCCGTCCTCCACAGGGTGGGTCAGGTCCAGCGTGAACTTCCATGCGGCTCCTTTTTTGGACTTCCTGGCGACGGTCGGCCTCTTGTGTTTGAGCTGTGACGTAAAAGGAGACGTCAGCTCTGATGTGGATCTCTAGAGTTCCTACTTTCATGGGTTTTTACGGTGATGAACCTCCAGAAACATCTGTGAAAACTAAGTCTTTATGTTTGTGAATGCGTCACATTTATGACTAAATAAATATTTCTGTATTTTTCTGTATCGTCCGTCTCGTTCAGGATTTTACTCGTTTCTACATCGTCGATGTTTTCAGTTTAATCTGATTTTAAAATGGACATTTTTATTACTGAGCCCGTTACTTTATAAACTGTGTTACACACCTTAGTGAACACAACTAGAAAATAGTTCCTTGTTTAAATTACTAAGATAAAAGTCTTGGCAGAAATAAACAGATATCTTATTTGTTAATGACGCAAGAACTAAATAAATAAGTGAAGACAAATGAAATAAAAGGAGATGCATGAATAAAAGAATAAATAAATACCAGAATGTATAAATAAATAAAAGGATAAATAAAGGCCTAAACAAATGTGTAAATCAGTGAAGACAAATAAATAAATAAATATCTGCATGAATAAAAAAAGAAATAAAGGCATAAATACTGGAATAAATCGATGAGTAAATGTATAAATAACTAAAATAAACAAATAAATACCGGAAGAAAAAATAATGAATAGATGTATAAATAAAGACAAATAAATGCATGATTACATAAATAAAATAATTAAAGGCATAAATAAATACTGGAATAAATAAATTGATAAGCAAATTCATAAATAAGTAAAGACTTCAATAAATGCATGAATAGATGTATAAATCAAATTATTTATATATAAATAAAAGGAATAAACAAATTCATGAATAAATGTAAAAAAAATCCTAAGGCCTAAGCAAATGTATAAAAAAGTAAAGACATAAATATATACATGCATGAATAAATATAAATAGATCATTAAATTTATGAATAAAAAAAATAATTAAAAGCATAAACAGTGGAATGAAAACATTAATTCATGAGTAAGGGTATAAATACAATAAATAAATACTGTTAGAAATAACGAGATTCATGAATCAATGTATAAAAAAAATAATTCAAAAAATGAATAATGCTTTATGATACTGATTTATTTTTGCTGTATGTCGTCATTCATTGAGACTTATCAGCCATAGTAGAGACATTTACTGCATATTTCTGCTTTAATCAGAAATATAATAATAGTTCAGAACATGAAAGTTGTGCCGAACTCTCCACTGAGCCTCAGACTAGACGTAAAATAAAATAACACATAAAGTTCATCAGTGAAACAGAGTAAAACCCTAAAACACCAGTTTTCTCTATGGACTTCGGCGGAGAGACGCGGGCAAATGAATGGAACACGTGGCAGAAAGCGACAAGTTTACTCCGGGCTAATGCTAACGGTTTAGCTCAACACAGAGCTAATGCTAACGGTTTAACTCAACACAGAGCTAATGCTAACGGTTTAACTCAACTACGAGCTAAAGCTAACTGTTTAGCTCAACACAGAGCTAATGCTAACGGTTTAACTCAACTACGAGCTAATGCTAACTGTTCATTTAAACTACGAGCTAATGCTAACGGTTTAACTCAACTACGAGCTAAAGCTAACTGTTTATGTTACCACGGCGCCTTGAGGCCCAAGCTTTACTCTGTTTCAGTGAGTCACGAGCGGGAAAAGCGGGTAAAAGTCAGTGAATTCACGCTAAAGCGCGAGCATCGCTGCGGAGCCGCCAGGACTTACCGGCGCCATGTTGAGAGGTCGGACGAGAAAGGAGGAAGCGGACGTGACGCAGCGGTGACGCAGCAGTGACGTACATGGAACGCCCTGACCAAATATGGTAATGAGCCAGTGCGGAAATAAACAAGGCTATGGAGGATTAATAATATCATTATTATTATTATTATTATTAATAATAATAATATTAAACACATACAGGATTAAACATGACTCAATAATTAAATAATAAAAGTAACAATAATAATAATAATAATATTAATAATAATAAATACAATACTAAACATGACTCAGTAAGTAAATAATAATAATTAATAATAATAATAAATAAATACACAGGACTAAACATGACTCAGTAAGTAAATAATAATAATTAATAATAATAATAAATAAATACACAGGACTAAACATGACTCAGTAAGTAAATAATAATAATAATAATAATAATAAATAAATACACACAGGACTAAACGTGACTCAGTAAGTAAATGATAATAATAATAATAATAATAATAATAATAATAATAAACACATACAGGACTAAACATGACTCAGTAAGTAAATAATAATAATAATAAATACATACAGGACTAAACATGACTCAGTAAGTAAATAATAATAAATAATAATAATAAATAAATACATAGAGGACTAAACATGACGAGTAATTCAATAATAATAATAATAATAATAATAAATAAATACACACAGGACTAAACGTGACTCAGTAAGTAAATGATAATAATAATAATAATAATAATAATAATAATAATAAACACATACAGGACTAAACATGACTCAGTAAGTAAATAATAATAATAATAAATACATACAGGACTAAACATGACTCAGTAAGTAAATAATAATAAATAATAATAATAAATAAATACATAGAGGACTAAACATGACGAGTAATTCAATAATAATAATATTAATAATAATAATAATAAATACAGGACTGCATCTATTTTTAGTCATTTTGCATCTTTTTGTGGTGGCTTTGCATTTTTACCCTGACAATGAAACTGCTGAGTCTGGTCATTCACACACACACACACACACACACACACACACACACACGCACGCACGCACGCACGCACGCACGCACGCACACACACACACACACACACACACACACACACACACACACACACACACACACACACACACACACACACACACACGCTGATCTGATGAGTCAGGGGAACCATCAGTGGTCACGTGGTGAACGTGCACCCCTCTTTCCACTGTGGAGCCATTTGTGCACACGTGCACAAGAACGTGGTCACCGTGACGTCACAGGGCGTGTCTGCTGCCATGACTCCAAAAACACACAAACACACACACACGCACACACACGTTTCATGGGACACACACTGAACACACTCACATAAAAGGTTATTCTGTTATTATTCTTGTTTGTTTTTTCTTCTCATTATTTTATTTTATTCATGTTTTTATTCTTTTCTCATGTTTAAAAAATAAAACCAAAGCAGGAGGAACAGGAACACCGAGCTCTGTAACATTTAACACATCATTTTTTATTAAGACATGTATTCATGCATTTATTTATTCATTCTTTCTTTATATATAAATGTATTCCTGCACTTATTTCTTTATTTATTTGTAGATTATTCATTTATTTCTGTTTTATACATTTCTGTACTTTAATGCATTTTTTATTACTATATTTATTTAAACATTTGTTTTTCTTATAAATTTATTCATTCCTGTATTTTTATTGCATTTATTTCAGTATTTATTTATACATTAATTTACTTCTGTATTTTTTATGCACTGACTTATTTCTACATTTCTGTATTTTCATGAATTTACTCTATACATCAACTTATTTCTGTATTTATATGCATTTTTTTTATTCATTTCTGAATTTTTATGCATTTATACATAAATTCATCCACGTCTGTATTTTCATACATTTATTTTTGTATATATTTAAACATTAATTAAATAATTTATTTTTTATTCATTTTTTTAAACATTAATTTATTATTTCTTTATTTTTTGTGCATTTATTTAAACATTAATTCATTCATTCCTGTCTTTGAGACTTCAGTCACGTTTAATCCTCCGTACGTTTCCTAACTTCTGCTGCTGCTGTTTCACTGCACGTTACGACTGAACTCTCCCTTTTTCTTTGGTTCTCCGTCAGCAGCATCTGTTTCCAGGCGGCTGAAGAGAAAATGGTCACGGCACAAAAACGACCCTCTCCTGGTGAAGAGCGAGCGCAGCTTAAATGTTCATGTGAGTTCTTTTTATTTTACAAACGCCAGCCCACAACACTGCACCGCACGACTGACGCCGCTGCGTTAGGGTGCTGGTTAAAAGCTCCAGTGAGCGTTGTGCGTTGAAGACCGCGGGGCCATTGCCAGGGCAACCGTCTGCGTTGGAAACCAAAAACAGGAGAATCCGCGTTGAGTCGCAGCGTGCAGCGGAAAAGCTCGCCCTCACTGAAAACCACAAACACGATTCATTACAGAGACAGAAAACCAGACGTCGTTTTGCAGTTTTTGTCCATTTGTTTCATTGTTTTTATTTTTTCGCCATCTCCAGTCAGGTGACAAAGGCCTCGAGTGAACAAAAGCTTGCAACTCTACCACCCTCCCCGACCCGATCGAGTCCCTCCAGAAGAAACACACGCCTCACTGCAAACCGCCTCGCACATCACGGAGGCCCACGCCGCTACACACTCATGCCTCTCAAAACAAAATATAACACTCCTTTTGTTATTGGGGGGGGGGGGGGGTTGGGGGGAGGGGAGAGCCCTCGACTGGCCCGGTCGGACGAGAGGCGTGAGCGTGCGGGACCCTCACGCCCCTCGAACTCCCGCGCAGACGAGAGACTGGCATCACGCGGGGGAAACTCTGAACTCTGTTTCTGGGAGGGGGAGAAAGAAAAAACTAAACAAAAACAGAAAAACAATCTCTTTTCTTGGTTTTTAGGGCGTTTGACATGCTGGGGGGGGACGGGGGGGGGCCTCAAGTGCTCTTAAGTGCTCGCCACCGCCAATCCCAGCGGTTATGAGGACAGGAAGCGGGCTTTTGTTGAGCCTGACGCACTCAGGAACCAGCGCGGAGGCCGTGCTGGATGTGCGGCTGCTGCTAGAGGGACGGCCGAAACCGCAATTTAGCTTCTACGGGGGCGTCCCCTCCCCCTCCCCTCCCCGCTGCGCTAACAACTCAAACCCCCCCCCCCCCAGGTATTTTTAAAACCTGCTATTTTCAAGAATATAAAAAAATAATCATACAAAAGCTGAATCCCGGGTGTTATTTCAACATTCAGGGACGCGAGTGGCGGGAAAACCGACGCCGTGAAGGCGAAAATAAGCAGGAAGGAGCAGCCGATCATTATTTTTATAAGTCGTTTTTATAGAAAGTAGATTGTTACCAAAACAAAATGACCTCAGTGATGGGGGGCGGAGGACCACGCAGCGAGAGAGAGAGAGAGAGGAGGGGGGGGGGGGGGGGGGCTGCGGTGGAACTTTCCCCAAAACGGCAAATGGAAAAGGGGGATGACGGAGGGAGAGAGAGAGAGAGGGAGAGAGAGAGAGAGAGAGAGAGAGGGGGGGAGGAAAATAAAGATAAATGAAGAGAGAGAGAAACAACAGGATGATTGAGGTTGTCTGTGAAAGGCCGACGCTTTGGTGACAGAACCAATGAGAATGCAAGAGACCGGTTGTGGGTGGAGCTTGTTGCCCGGGGCAGCAAAGTCCCGTCTCCCTTATTTGGTGGCCAGGACCTTGGTGGCGACGGCGCATTCCTCCCCCATGGCAGAAATCACGGTGACCTGCGGAGAAGCGCACGACATGTTGGAGGAGGCAGTCATGTGAAACTCGACACACACACACACACACACGCACACGCACACACACGCGGATCACGTTTCCCTCCGCGGACAGACGCCAGCCTGAGACTCAAACCGTTTCCAGCGCAGATGAAACTTTAGAGACGCATTCTTCTTCCACACGTCGGCGTCTGCGTGACTTTAAAAACACTTAACTCTTAAATACTCAAGCACAAGAGTTTAAATGTGCAGATGAAACTTTAAAAATCTGTTTTACCATCAAAACTTTATCCAGACATCTGCAGAAGATCACATTAAACTAAAAATCTTTGGGTTTTGGACAAAACACGACATAGAAAGTGATATTTTTCACTTTTCAGACGTTTTATCGACCAAATTCTTCATGAAGAAAGAAGATTTTAGAAAATAATGTAATGTAGATTTCTGGGTAAAGTGCAAATAAAAGGACGGAGAACTTTAAAAATCTGTTTTACCATCAAAACTTTATCGCTTCATCTAAAAACGACGTTCTTCATGAAGAATTTGTCCGATAAAACGTCAGAAAAGTGAAAAATCTCACTTTCTAAAAGTCAACGTGCAGTTTTTAAACGTCATGTTGTTAAAACTGAACTCACATTAAACACTTTTAACTCTTGATCCTTTTCCTCGAGGATTTTTAACTGTGTTTAAATGTGCAAATAAAACTTTAAAAATCTGTTTCACCATCAAAACTTTATTTTCTTCATCATTAATTTGGTCGATAAAACGTCTGAAAAGTGAAAAACATCACTTTCTAAAAGTCCAGGTGCAGTTTTTAAACGTCGTGTTTCGTCCTAAACCCAAAGATTTTTAGTTTAATGTGATAAAACAAAAACTTCCATGTTTCAGAAGCTGAAATCTGCATTTCTGACAGTTTTGCATGAAGTATTATGATTTTAAAATGAACTTTTTTTAAGGAGGTTAAACTTTAAACACACGCGGACAAACGTCGAGCTGTGACTCAAACTGTTTCCAGCACAGAGGAAACTTTAGAAACTTTCTTCATCCACACGTCGGTGTCTTTGTAAAGTTAAAGCTTCACTTTAAACACTTTTAGCTCTTTATACTTGAGCACAAGAGTTTAAAGTGTAAAGTTAAATCTCCTTTAATAAAGTGTTTTTTGTAGTTTCTGGTGTTAAAGAGCTGCAGCGAGGAGGTGATAACAGAAACACACCAGCGTGTTTTGATATTAATAGTAAGTCATTGTGTAGTTTTCCACAGCTGTAAAGTGGAAAAGCTTAAAAATGACCTTAATAGTTCTTGAATTTGAAATTGGAAAAGGTGAACGCACCACATTGTAATAAAAAATGTGATATTTCACATAAAAATACAGATTTCAGCTTCTGAAACATGAAGTTTTTGCTTTTTCACAAACACCAAAAAAACTTGTCTAAAAGCAGAAGAATAAGAAGTTAAATTACATTTTTTATTCTGTAGCTTTTTGTTGGGAAAGAAATTTGAACTTTACAAACCGTAAAAACTAAATTAAAGCTTCCTGTCGTCAAAACAAGAGCTTATTCTTCTGTTTTTGAGCTCATGGCTGCAGCTCTTTGACGTCCGAGCATCAACGACCCTATTTTTTACCCATATTTTTGACATTTTGTTAGAAATCTGCGTCTCCGTGGCGATAAAACACGCCGTAGACGCTCCCAGCTCAGCGGTTCCACCACCTTAAACACATTTAAGCATGAACGAAGAGAACGAAGCTTTAAAAGGACATTGAACGCACCATGAACTCGTCCCCGGCCTCGAACTTTGACTCGATCTCTTTGCCGATGTCGCTCTCGGGGACGCGCAGGTCCTCCCTGATCTCCCCGTTGTCGCTCATCAGGGACATGTAGCTTTCGTTGATGTTGACCAGCTGAGGAGGAAACACGCCGTTACGTCAGCGACACAGAGTCAGACGCACGGACACGGAGTCTGACTTTGATTGAACACACGCTTCAAGTAAATATGTTGTTTATTTACTCGTCATTTATGTGTCTGTGTCTTATCCTCAGTATAAGTGTGTGTCACATGTATGTGTGTATGTATGTGTGTATGTATGTGTGTGTACGTCCGTGTGTATGAATGTGTGCGTACGTCCGTGTGTATGAATGTGTGCGTACGTCCGTGTGTATGAATGTGTGCGTACGTCCGTGTGTATGTATGTGTGCGTACGTCCGTGTGTATGTATGTGTGTGTGCGTACGTCCGTGTGTATGAATGTGTGCGTACGTCCGTGTGTATGAATGTGTGCGTACGTCCGTGTGTATGAATGTGTGCGTACGTCCGTGTGTATGAATGTGTGCGTACGTCCGTGTGTATGAATGTGTGCGTACGTCCGTGTGTATGAATGTGTGCGTACGTCCGTGTGTATGAATGTGTGCGTACGTCCGTGTGTATGTATGTGTGCGTACGTCCGTGTGTATGTATGTGTGCGTACGTCCGTGTGTATGAATGTGTGCGTACGTCCGTGTGTATGAATGTGTGTGTACGTCCGTGTGTGTGTATGCATGTGTGTGTACGTCCATGTGTATGTATGTGTGTGTACGTCCGTGTGTATGCATGTGTGTGTACGTCTGTGTGTATGTATGTGTGTGTACGTCCGTGTGCATGTATGTGTGCGTACGTCCGTGTGTATACGTCCGTGTGTATGTATGTGTGCGTACGTCCGTGTGTATGTATGTGTGCGTACGTCCGTGTGCATGTATGTGTGCGTACGTCCGTGTGTATACGTCCGTGTGTATGTATGTGTGCGTACGTCCGTGTGCATGTATGTGTGCGTACGTCCGTGTGTATACGTCCGTGTGTATGTATGTGTGCGTACGTCCGTGTGTATACGTCCGTGTGTATGTATGTGTGCGTACGTCCGTGTGTATGTATGTGTGCGTACGTCCGTGTGTATGTATGTGTGCGTACGTCCGTGTGTATGTATGTGTGCGTACGTCCGTGTGTATGTATGTGTGCGTACGTCCGTGTGTATGTATGTGTGCGTACGTCCGTGTGTATGTATGTGTGCGTACGTCCGTGTGCGTACGTCCGTGTGTATGTATGTGTGTGTACGTCTGTGTGTATGTATGTGTGCGTACGTCCGTGTGTATGTATGTGTGCGTACGTCCGTGTGTATGTATGTGTGCGTACGTCCGTGTGTATGTATGTGTGTGTGTGTGTGTGTTATATACTTTAATAATATAAAGAATAATCTCTTTGTAACAGAATGATGCTTTGTTAGATACAGAACACGGAGAATGGAAGTTATTGTTATTGTTATTACTTATTAAAAAGGGTGGAATTAAATAAGTTCATTCTTCTCCTCGCTCCTGTTCAGATCTGTAAACACAAACTGACCCGTGCTCAGTGAAGACGACACGTTAATGACAGTAAATAAAGAGGAAGTGTGCGAACCTGGTAGTCTATCCTCTTGATGGAGGGCACGTCCATGTTGTGGGTGGAAGGACACATGTCTTCATACTTCTTGTTGGTGAAGATGTCGATACCAACCATGTTCACCTGCAGGAGCAGAAGAAGAACGCTTTGGTTATTAGTGTGAAAGGACGTCAACGACGAGTTAATGTGTGTAAAAGAAATCAAACTGAACGAAGACAGGAAGCGTTTTCAGCTGAAGCAGGATTTAAGTAAGATATGAACCATTGAACCATTGAACCATTAGCTCCTGTAGCTGCCTCGTATTCCTGTTAATATTCAGGTATAAAGGATATTTTCCTATTGAACAGCTCTATATTTGTCCTTAGACAAACTAAACAGCCTCTTATTTACATGAAGACACGTCCGTTCTGTCTCAACGTGGTCACACGTTTACATTTCTATTACACGCGGTGGAGATTCGCCTCGTTGCGGACAAACGTATCTGCGTTTTTGAAGGAAATGAAGACGTTTTAGTCCCAGAACAGTGTTTTGTTTCCAAGATTCATGAAGCACAACGACGCGATCTGATGCATTTTCTGATGTTATGTTTTACTGAAGTGTTTGCACTGTTCATTGTGTTGCTGTACGACACGTTTCAGTAATTAGACGGATCCCCAAGGTAGCTACAGCTAGCTCCTGTAGCTGCCTTGTATAGAAATTTGTTTTGAAAGCATTTTTAAGCACTTTATCTAATATTTTAAGCATTAAACTGAAAAATTCAAAGCAATTTTAAGGATTTCAAGCACCCGAACGAACCCGGAAAGAAGCATCTGCAGCTGAAGCAGTGTTTAAGTAAGTTTGTTTAAAAAGGATTTTATTTATTAAACAGAGGCATCGCACATTAATAAACAGCTGTAAACGCGTTCGAATTCACCAAAAAGTTATTTCCCACGCGGAGACACGACTATAGAGGCAACAAACGACTTTAGGAAGCAGGTTTAAAGTGATTCCAACACAAAAAGCACCGAACTTTTACACATTTTTAGAGTTAAAAACAAAACAGTTGATGCTATTTTTACCAGAGATCCATGATCTGACATTAAGATCAGATACCGGTCCTGATTCTGACAAATCAGCTCGATCCAGGATCAGATCATGAGCCATTAAACTCATTATTTATGTTTATTAAAGTGACTTTTTATCAGTTTCAGCTGCTTTAGATTCTCGTTTGCACAAAACACCAAAAGCCGTGACTTTTAATTATAATTTAAAGAAGTTTAAACCGACGCACAGTTGTTTATTTTAATCACAAATGAATAAATAAGTCAGGAAATTCACTGAATAAGTGACTTTTTCTTTTACAGACTTGAGGAAAGTAACGTTTCAGACGCCGTTAGTCTCTTCACACTGTGAGTGATGCATCGAGTATCGAGCGACATGCCGAGCCCAGGGATCAGCGTCTATCCCTAATTTCTACAAACGCACGGCCAGAATCTTAACCTTTCCTTTTATTGTGAAAGGGCAAAGTCCACGAGGCAGCGCCCTGGTGTTTAAAGAGGGCGATAAGGAGAGCGCGGAGAGCACGGCCCTGAAACCCGAGAACCTGGAGGCCTCGGCCGAGCCCCAGGTCTCTGCCAGACCCTGGAGGCCTCGGCCGAGCCCCTGGTCTCTGCCAGGCCGCCCTCTGACACGCTGCAGCCTTTTATTTCCAAACTCCATTTAAAACTTGGCTGCTCTTATTTTGAAGGGGCCACAGAAACTATTAAGTGTAATTCCGGTGTAAAATCACCACAGGGCCTTTTACGGCGCTTACTTACGTCAAATAATCCACTGAGACCGTTTGTTTCTGTAACAACTATTAAGGTAGAAATCCAGGAGAGTCGCTAACAGCCGGTCGTAGCTAACAGTGATTAGCTCGGGGCAGCACGGTGAAGGCATTCAAAGGTCTTTTTTAACCACTAATGCTGCTGAAAATAACAGCAAACCTCTGCAGCAGCATGAGAAGAGTCCCTACACACACAACAAAGCACCAACGGGCTCCTTCCTTTGGGATTTATATGTGGAAGGTGCTGGAAAAGACTGGAAATGCTTTAATGTGAGAACAGGGAACTAACGGCAACAAAGACAAACAGAGCAAAATCAGTGCACGTTCACGTGGGGGGCACCTGCTCCATGCCCGTGCCGCCAAATCAAAACGGCTTCCCCTTTACCGGCGCTTTAACGAGGGCAGGCGGCGAGTGACCACGTGGTAAACGAATATTAGCTCGGCAGCAGGTGGCGTTAAAATCCAAAAACACGGAGCTGCTTTTACTTTGGCGGTTAGAACAAATCAAACTACAGTAGAATAGATCATTATTCACACACACACACACACACACACACACACACACACACACACACACACACACACACACACACACACACACACACACACACACACACACACACACACACACACACACACACACACACACACACACACACACACACACACACACACACACACACACACACACACACACACACACACTCTCTCTCTCTCTCTCTAACGGTACCTTGGCGTGTCCGTGCTTGCCGGTCTTGGAGGTGGACATCTCCACAATTTTGCAGGGACGTCCCTTCAGCACCACGTACCCGTTCTTGCGCAGGGCGGAGCACTGCATCGGGTAGGTGGCGGAGGCGCCAGACTCGCCAGTCGTGAAGTCAAGATCGGGGTCCGACATGGTGCGATGGGTCAGCGGTGCTGCGGGACACGGTCACACACACTTTAGCGTCACATCAAACACAGGAAACACTAAAAAACGTGATTTATTCTGTAGGAACACGGTTCGATGTTTCCGTTACTGACGTTCAAACGCGTCAGGGAGGTTCGGAAAAACAACGTTTATATTGAATTTTTTTTATTAACAAAATAAAAGAACTATTAGATTACTTTTTTAAATATACGTTACTGTTATTTCTACATTTATAAATACAGTTTTGGACTGGAACATGTAAGAAATGTTTATTTTGAAGCTTTTTAATAAAAAAATAAAACAGATTTAATCTTAATACAGCAGACTTTTGTCTTTGTACACTTTAATTTATATTATTTCTTATTTAATTTATATTATTTCTTATTTAATTTATATCATTTCTTATTTAATTTATATTATTTCTATCTAATTTATATCATTTCTTATTTAATTTATATTATTTCTATTTAATTTATATAATTTCTTATTTAATTTATATTATTTCTTATTTAATTCATATAATTTCTTATTTAATTTATATTATTTCTATTTAATTTATATTATTTCTATTTAATTTATATTATTTGTTATTTAATTTATATTATTTCTTATTTAATTTATATTATTTCTATTTAATTTATATCATTTCTTATTTAATTTATATCATTTCTTATTTAATTCATATCATTTCTTATTTAATTCATATCATTTCTTATTTAATTTACATTATTTCTTATTTAATTTACATCATTTCTTATTTAATTTATATTATTTCTTATTTAATTTATATTATTTCTTATTTAATTCATATCATTTCTTATTTAATTCATATCATTTCTTATTTAATTTACATTATTTCTTATTTAATTTACATCATTTCTTATTTAATTTATATTATTTCTTATTTAATTTATATTATTTCTTATTTAATTTATATCATTTCTTATTTAATTTATATCATTTCTTATTTAATTTATCTCATCTCATCTCATCTTCATCCGCTTATCCGGGGTCAGGTCTCAGGGGCAGCAGCTCCAGCAGGGGACCCCAAACTTCCCTTTCCCGGGCCACATTAACCAGCTCTAACTGGGGGATCCTGAGGCGTTCCCAGGCCAGTGTGGAGATATAATCTCTCCACCTAGTCCTGGGTCTTCCCCGAGGCCTCCTCCCAGCTGGACGTGCCTGGAACACCTCCCTAGGGAGGCGCCCAGGGGGCATCCTTACCAGATGATCCTGAACCACCTCAACTGGCTCCTTTCAACGCAAAGGAGCAGCGGCTCTACTCCAAGTTCCTCACGGATGCTGAACTTCTCCCCCTCTCTCTAAGGGAGACTCCAGCCACCCTCCTGAGAAAACCCATTTCGGCCGCTTGTACCCGCGACCTCGTTCTTTCGGTCATGACCCAACTTTCATGACCATAGGTGAGGGTAGGAACGAAGATTGACCGGTAGATCGAGAGCTTTGCCTTCCGGCTCAGCTCTCTTTTCGTCACAACGGTGCGGTAGAGCGACTGCAACACCGCCCCCGCTGCTCCGATTCTCCGGCCAAACTCACGCTCCATCGTCCCCTCACTCGTGAACATGATCCCGAGGTACTTGAACTCCTTCACTTGGGGTAAGGACTCATTCCCTACCTGGAGTAAGCAATCCACCGGTTTCCTGCTAAGAGCCACGGCCTCAGATTTAGAGATGCTGATCCTCATCCCAGCCGTTTCACACTCGGCTGCGAACCGATCCAGTGAGTGCTGAAGGTCACTGACCGACGATGCCATTAGGACCACATCATCTGCAAAAAGCAGAGACGAGATCCTCAGCCCACCGAACTGCAACCCCTCCCCACCACGACTACGCCTTGAAATCCTGTCCATGAAAATCACGAACAGGATTGGTGACAAAGCGCACCCCTGGCGGAGGCCAACCCCCACCGGAAACGAATCCGACTTACTCCCGAGGATCCGGACACAGCTCTCACTTTGGGTGTACAGAGATTGGATGGCCCACAGAAGTGACCCCCTCACCCCATACTCCCGCAGCACCTCCCACAGTATCTCCCTAGGAACCCGGTCATATGCCTTCTCCAAATCCACAAAACACATGTAGACTGGATGAGCATACTCCCAGGCCCCCTCCAGGATCCTTGCGAGAATGAAGAGCTGGTCCGTTGTTCCACGTCCAGGACGGAATCCACATTGTTCCTCTTCAATCTGAGGTTCGACTATAGGACGAACCCTCCTTTCCAGCACCTTGGAGTAGACTTTACCAGGGAGGCTGAGTAGTGTGATACCCCTGTAATTGGCACACACCCTCTGGTCCCCCTTTTTAAAAAGAGGAACCACCACCCCGGTCTGCCACTCCCTTGGCACTGTCCCAGACTTCCACGCAATGTTGAAGAGGCGTGTCAACCAAGACAGCCCCTCCCAACCCAAAGTTTTCAGCATTTCTGGACGAATCTCATCAACCCCTGGGGCTTTGCCACTGTGGAGTTGTTTGACTACCTCAGTGACTTCCGCCAGGGATATTGACAATGATTCCCCATCAGCCTCCAGCTCTGCCTCTACAAAAGAGGGCGTGTTAGTCGGATTAAGGAGTTCCTCAAAGTGCTCCTTCCACCGCCCGATCACCTCATCGGCTGAGGTCACCAGCGTCCCGTCTTTACTGTAAACAGCTTGGACGGTTCCCCGTTTCCCCCTCCTGAGATGTCGAATGGTTTTCCAGAAGCACCTTGGTGCCGCCCGAAAGTCCTTCTCCATGGCTTCTCCGAACTCCTCCCACACCCGCTGCTTTGCCTCTGACACAGCAGAGGCTGCAGCCCTTTTGGCCTGTCGGTACCTTGCATCATTTCTTATTTAATTTATATTATTTCTTATTTAATTTACATCATTTCTTATTTAATTTATATCATTTCTTATTTAATTTATATTATTTCTTATTTAATTTATATCATTTCTTATTTAATTTATATTATTTCTTATTTAATTTACATTATTTCTTATTTAATTTACATCATTTCTTATTTAATTTATATTATTTCTTATTTAATTTATATTATTTCTTATTTAATTTACATTATTTCTTATTTAATTTACATCATTTCTTATTTAATTTATATTATTTCTTATTTAATTTATATTATTTCTATTTAATTTATATTATTTCTATTTAATTTATATTATTTCTATTTAATTTATATTATTTCTATTTAATTTATATTATTTCTATTTAATTTATATTATTTCAACATTTACAAACAGTTTTGGACATGAACATGTCAGAAATGATGTTTATAATATTTTTAATTTTTTTTAAAAACTATTAGATTGAGGCATTTCAGACTGACCATTAGTTTAGCTGTTTACCTTTTATCTTATATTATTCTTACATCTATAAATACAGTTTTGGACATGAACATGTAAGAAAAGTAACATTTATATTGAATTTTTTCATAAAAAATAAAAACTATTAGATTATTGAGGCATTTCAGATTCCCTTAGTTTAAAAAATATGTTATTGTAATGTTATGAACATGTAAGAAATTATGTTTATTTTTAATCTTTTTAATAAAAGAAGTGTGTGTGTGTTTGTGTATTTTCAGATTTACTCTTAGTTTAACGGACTTATGTCTTTGAACACTTTAATTTATATTATTTCTATATTTACAAACACATTCATTGACTGGAACATGTCAGAAAAACAGTGTTTATATTAATATAATAATAAAAAAACTATTTGATTGAGGCATTTCAGATTGACTCCATTAATTTAGCCGTGTACATTTTAATTTATATTATTTCTACATTTACAAATACAGTTTTGGAAATTAACATGTCAGAAAAATAAAGTTTATTTTGAATCTTTTTAATAAAAAAAAATATATATATCAGATTTAATCTTAGTTTAACAGACTTATGTCTTTGTATATTTTAATTTATATTATTTATTTCTACATTTTTAAATAAGTTCTTGGACATGAACATGCAAGAAATTATGTTTTATATTATTTCTACATTAAAAAACACAGTTTTGGACACAAGAATGCAAGAAAAGCAACGTTTATATTGAATCTTTAATTTAAAAAATCAGATTTAATCTTAGTTTAACAGAGTTATGTCTTTGAACACTTTAATTTATATTATTTCTACATTTACAAATACATTCATTGACTGGAACATGTAAGAAAAACAGTGTTTATATTAATATAATAATAAAAAAACTATTAGATTATTGAGGCATTTCACACTGACCCCATTAATTTAGCCGTGTACGTTTTAATGATATTAATTTCTACATTTGTGTTTAACTCAGGAACATGTAAAGGAAACACTCTGGAAAAAGTGATGTTTATATTGAATCTTTAATAAAAAAAATCAGATTTAATCTTAGTTTAGCAAACTTTTTACATTTTAATTTATATTATTTCTACATTTACAGACATTCTTGTACTGGAATATGTCAGAAAGATGTTTATATTAAATATTTCTAATAAAAAAAATATTAGATTGAGGCATTTCAGATTGACTCCCTTAGTTCAGCACTGTACATTTTAATTTATATTATTATTTTTACATTTTAGCATTATATATAACTCTGGAACATGTCAGAAAAGTAAAGTTTCAATAAATTAAACACAATCACACTAAAAGCAAACATGTAAAGAGCTAAGACACCAGATTAAACCCCTTTAAAGGTGAAAACATTACAATAATAAAGGATTTATTGCAGTAAAGTGACATGAACACATGGGCCTGCAGTCACACAGTAACGGCACAGAGCCAGCGGACAATACCGGCCACACACACCGACAACAGCCGCTCTTTGAGCACATTTTCCGGTTAAAAACATCAATATTTCATTAAAAAACCCTCTTTTAAGCCGCTGTGGTGTTCATTATTCACGCTTTACACAAACAGCGAGGACCGTTATCTCTGCTCGCGTTAGCTTCCCCTGTTAGCCACAAGCTATCGCGAGATAGCGCGTGGCTAACAGGGGAAGCTAACGGGAGCGTGAGCTAACGGTAGCTCCGTCAAACATTTCACAGATTGACGTGACGCTCGATAAACAGCGGCCCGGTTTAGTGTTTAAAACACACCGGCGGTTGGTTGTGTTAAATACTAAAAGCGTGATTTAACGGAAATAACGGGGATAAATGAGTTGTAACACGGGGCTGGCCGCCGCCGCTACAGGCCGCGTGTCTCTTTATAGTCAGCCCAGTAACGGTATCTGAACACGGACACCGACACGTAAAGTGCCGTTACAGAAACGTTAGAGCCCCGCAGCCGCTCAGGCCGCTGCACGGGGACGTTACCGGGTCCGCATCCGTTATCCGCTCACTTTAAAAAACCGTTAAGTGCCCCGTTTATCCCCCCCGAGGCAGAAACACGCGCCATGCCACACTTACCTTCCAAGAAAAAGAGGACCGGAAGTGCGCATGCGCGGCCAACTTTACTGCAGCATCCGTAGAGGGAGAATTAGAGAGGGGGGGGGGGGGGGGGTTAGGGGGCAGGCTGGCAGAGAGGGTTGCCAGGTTTAAGGGAGGCAAACCTGGCAACCCCGGCAGGGCAGCAACGCTCTTTTTCTTATTTTTCCTTTATAATTATTATAATTTATCTTTTTATTTTCATGTTTGATTTTATTCTATTTTATTATTATACTTTTTATAATTATTTTTATTTTATTTTCATGTTTAATTTTATTTTATTTTTATACTTTTTATAAAAAAAATGTCATGTTTAATTTTATTTTATTATTATACTTTTTATAATTATTTTTATTTTATTTTCATGTTTGATTTTATTTTATTTTTATACTTTTTATAAAAAAAATGTCATGTTTGATTTTATTTTTATACTTTTTAGAATTATTTATTTTTTATTTTCATGTTTGATTTTATTTTTATACTTTTTAGAATTATTTATTTTTTATTTTCATGTTTGATTTTATTTTTTTTAGTTTCTTTAAATGAAAAATAAACAATATAGTCCTTCATTTTTAACTTAATCTTTTTTAATGTTCCAGTTATTATATTTTTTATTTTATTATCATACTTTTTAGAATAATTATTTTTTATTGAAAAAAAACCAATATAGCCATTACCTTTTTAATTTTTATGGCGTTTGTGTGGCCGGGGTTGCCAGGTTTGAGGGAGTCAAACCTGGCAACCCCGGCAGGTCAGCGGCTCTCTTTCTTTTTTCTTTTATAATTATTATTTCTTGAGTTCACTTCTTAACTTATTTTTTAATGTTCCAAAATTATTTTATTTGTTTTATTAATTTATTGTTTTAATTTTACAACTATTATGATTTATATTTATTTTATTATTTATATTTATCATTATATTATTTTATTTTATTATAATACGTTTAATAATTATTATTTATCTTTCTATTTTCATGTTTGATTTTTTTTAGTTTCTTTTAATCATAAAAAAACAATATAACCATTACTTTTTTACTTTTTATGGCGTTTGTGTGGCAGAAAGGGTTGCCAGGTTTCAGGGAGTCAAACCTGGCAACCCCAGCAGGGCAGTTGTTCTATTTCTTAATTTATTCTTTTTATTTTTTACGTTATTATTTGTCATTATTATTTGAATTTCTTTATTATTATTTGTTATTGAAAAGAAAAATATAAACATTACTTTTTAAATAATTTATTTAAATTAGGGTTGCCAGGTTTGAGGGAGTCAAACCTGGCAACCCTGGCAGGACAGCGGCTGTTTTAATTTTTTTATTTTATAATTTTTTATGGTATTAGAACAATAAAGCCATAACTTATTAAGGTATTTATTTTAATGTTCCAGAGTTACAAAGTTTTACGGTTATAAATTTATTTTTAAATATAGAAACAATAAAAACTAAAATGTACAAACACCATTTTATGAAAAGGTGAGACGTGTGACAATAACTGATCTTTTTATTATTTTTAGTCATTTTGCATCTTTTTGTGGTGGTTTTGCATCTATTTTTAATCATTTTGCATCTTTTTGTGCTGGTTTTGCATCTATTTTTAGTAATTTTGCATCTTTTTGTGGTGGTTTTGCATCTATTTTTAGTCATTTTGCATCTTTTTGTGGTGGTTTTGCATCTATTTTTAATCATTTTGCATCTTTTTGTGCTGGTTTTGCATCTATTTTTAGTCATTTTGCATCTTTTTGTGGTGGTTGTGCATCTATTTTTAGTCATTTTTTATCTTTTTGTGGTGGTTGTGCATCTATTTTTAGTCATTTTGCATCTTTTTGTGCTGGTTTTGCATCTATTTTTTGTCATTTTGCCTCTTTTTGTGCTGGTTTTGCATCTATTTTTTGTCATTTTGCATCTTTTTGTGGTGGTTTTGCATCTATTTTTTGTCATTTTGCCTCTTTTTGTGCTGGTTTTGCATCTATTTTTTGTCATTTTGCATCTTTTTGTGGTGTTTTTGCATCTATTTTTAGTCATTTTGCATCTTTTTGTGGTGGTTGTGCATCTATTTTTAGTCATTTTTTATCTTTTTGTGGTGGTTGTGCATCTATTTTTAGTCATTTTGCATCTTTTTGTGCTGGTTTTGCATCTATTTTTAGTCATTTTGCATCTTTTTGTGGTCGTTCTGCATCTATTTTAATAATTTTTGTTCCCTTTGTGGTCATTTTTTTGTAATTTTTTGTAAACTAGTGGTCTTTTAGTATTTCTTTTTAATGAGTCAGGGCCCCTTGCTGCTAATACTCTCGTGTAAATGACTTTAAAAGGTGTGAAATCACTTTGTTTTTATTGAAACTCCTTTCATTCATGAGTAAAGGTGATGCCCCGGGTGCCGGATCGTCTCGTTCCTCCACAGTCTCGAACTCTCGGGTCTGAATGAGGCGTAAAGAAAGAGCGCGGCAGCGGCGTGTTGCTGTACAAGGAGAGGACATTTATTGTAGATTTTTCCAACATCACGGCTGCGTGTTTCCAGCTCTGAGGTCGTCTTTTGACTGATTCCAGTGATTCAGACAAGGTGAAAACATACACTCACATGCATGTCACACACCTGCGCACACACACACGCACTCACACACACACACACACACTCACACTCACACACACACTCACAGCCGTACATACGTTCACAGTCTTGATACGTACAAAAATTGAAATACAAATACAAATAATACCACGATAAAAACATTGTATTTTTCTCTTGTTCTTTAGAAATTCTCATAGCTATGTTCTCTATTCTGTAGAAAGACAACTAAGCTTTAATAAGTGAATGTTGTTTTTTTGTCTTCCTCTAAAATGAGCGGTAAGATATCAGCGTAACTTACAGTATATATATCTTTTTCTTTTTTTAATCTAAGGTGTCTCAAACCTCAAACTGCCTCCTGACCTTTATTCACAGGGTGCTGATTAACGCAAACATCCTGCACACGTGAAAGGCGTCGGCTTCGCTTTCGTGTCCGTTTAAGATCGACGGACAAAGGAAGAGACATCTGGTAAAAGGTGACGCACTTTCCTCCGTCGCAGAACATCCGAGAGCGCCGCGAAACCCGGCGGAAAATAGAAAAACGTCCTCCGAAAGTGACGCCCAAGTCCCCGTCCGCACCGACGAAAAAGCCTAAAATATAAACTCAACCTCGACGTATCCGACCGCTACGCGTGAGAACAAAACGATGCTAAGCTAACTTTCCATTTACAGCTCAGTGTGGTGAGAAAAAAAACACAAAAGAGTAGAAAGTTTGTCTCTTCGAGCGTCCGTGTATTGCCTTTAAACTTACGATTCATACCAAGTGAGGACGCGTGTGTGTCACCATGCAGAACGCACAAGTAAATAAACAAGAGGTGATCTACGGAGAGAGGGAGGGGTCAACTCTGGAGCGCGGACCAAACGTTTGTGTCTAAAAAGCGTCTTTTTTTTTGATCCACCCGCTTTTTTTGTTGTTGTTTTTTTTTGCTAAATCTGTCCAGAACATCAAAGTGAGTATTTACACAGGTGCGGTTTACACGGGACAGCAGGGACGGGGGAAAAAGGGCGCGGAGAGAACAAAAAAAGGTAGAAACTTCCAGAAGTTGGCGCCTACCCTACGTCAAGTTCTTCACGCGAGAAAAGGTTTTTTGTTATTGTGTTGCTCCCGCAGCAATGATCCGTATCTACAACCTTCCTTCGCGTAACTGAATCCCAACTGCAAGAATACAAAAAGTCTCATTTCCTCTGCGCCGCTCGCCGCTCCTAACGAGGACGAGAAGCAGAGGGTGTTTCAAGGAGCGTTCACACTGTGAGCGACGCCGCCATCCAGTCAAGGAGCGTACTGCAGGTACAGACGGACTGGAATGGCATGCACGTCGCCATTGAGTCAAGGCGTAACCTGCAGGTACAGATGAAAAGGAACAGTGTGCACGTCACGATCAGGTCAAGGCGCGTCCTGCTGGTACAGACGAACCGGAACTGCGGGAACTGCGTGCACGTCGTGATCGAGTCCAGGCGCGTCCTGCGAGTACAGTTGAACGGGAACGGCGTGCACGTCGCCATCGAGTCCAGGCGCGTCCTGCGTGTACAGACTAACGGGAGCGGCTTGCACATCGGCGGCTGCAGCTCAACCTCTCGGGGCGTTTCGCGGAATGGGATTTTTGCTCAGTGGGAGAAAAACGTACGACGCAAAGGGGTGAAGGTTTTTGCTACAAGATGTTTGTCTGGAAAACATCCACGGGAATTCAGTCGTCGCTAACAGGGGAAGTGGTTTAGAGGATGACACGCTTGGGACGGCTGCAGACATGACTTGGCGCTTTACGCAGACAGGGAACGGGGGTTGTGTTCCCGATTTTCAGCCGTTTGGACCCAAAATAAAATCGGTTCGCAAACTGAAAAGTTGGTTTGGAAATAGCGGTTTGTTTGCGTGCGTTGTTCAAAGGTTCGGAGAGGAAACAAGAGCGCAACTCCCTGGAGCAAAGAAGGAAATCAGGAGACGAAGTATCAGAACGCTCCGTGTAGGAAGGAGGGTCGGGGCTCCAGGACTCATGAGAAGATGTTAGCGACGCATACGGACACGGACGGAGCCTTCTGTCGAGCAAACGTCGCAGTACCACCTGAAATCGTGGGGGCAGTGTCGAGCACCGGACACAAAAAAGTGGCGTGAATATCAGGAGCGGGAGAACGCACGTCTCTCTTCACACACGGACCTTTAACCTTTACTTGTTTGGTCTTTTATTTGATTTTGTCACTGTTGTGAAAGTGTCGTTGAGCATCTGGACGAGCGCTACATAAATCCGATGGTTCATTATTATTAAGCCGTTTTGATGCCTAACCCGACGAATGGCGCTCGCAGTGTGAACACCCTGTAAGGAATCATTAATGTGCTACACACAGTACTTCTCCACAGCTCCCCATCTGGTCACATGGGGAAGTCAAAGGCTACTCGGCGTGACGTCAGAGTCCTTTAAAGTCCAAAACAACCGCCGGCCCCGTCCAACGATCCGCGGGGGAAGGCGAAGAACGTCGGCCACTGTCGGCGCGTGGAGTCACCAGGAGACGCCGTCCTCTTCCAGTCGCTCAATCGTCCGTTCAGCAGCTCGTCGATTTCCTCCACGAACACACATCGTTTACACACACACACACACGCACGCACACACACTGTCCTCCTGTCATCCCTCCCTCCTGATGTCGGCCGATGTTCAGAGTGAAGAAGAGGAGGGTTGTGGGTCGAAAAGGGACGAAGGTTACCAGTTCATCATGGAGCTTCTGTTGAGGGTCATGAAGAAGACTTGACTGCTGCCGCCCGAACGCACCGAGGCGAAGAACACCTGCAGAGAGAGAGCAGAGTCTCCGCTGGGTCACAGGTTAACGACTTTATTTATAACCTCACAGCCGCCAGCATCAGCTCCTCAAACCGTGGGTATGATGCAGTTTATTCATTTACGTATTGATTGTAAAAATGTGACTGTTGAGTCGTGTTTATGCAAATCAGGTACAGTGTGCGGTTGTATCCATCATGCAACGCACGGCCGGATCTCCTGCTCGCCACAGGAAATGAACACGATGACGGATTTCAATCAAACCCCATCACAGCGACTTCCTGTTTGATCCAATCAGGAAGCTCCGTCAGCGTCAGTTCTCTGAGTGTCCACTAGGGGCAGGTTTCATAACAGAGCAGTTTCTCATTGAGCCCCATGTTAAACAGGCCGTTTACACAGCATCATTAAACCTGTTTAAGGACAAAAGAACATTCTAGTCTGAGTGTTTAGCTCATATCTCCATGACAACACTGAGGGGGAGGGGCTAGTTTTTATTTTATTGGAGGTTAAAGGTTATGAATAATTAGGGGCGTGGCCTCTTGAGTGACAGCTAGCCTCTGGCCCTCACTTCTCCTCGGAGGTAAACGTCAGCCAGATGGACAGACGCCCCTCCCCCCAACGTCACATACATGCCCTTTTTTGGTCAGAGGAAATGAGGTGGAGTCAAAGTCTGACAAGATGGAGACTCCCGTAGGCGAGGACGACTGGATCAAGTTGAGAGAACGGACCTCGATGGAGACGCTACGTCCGTTTATTTATACAGTTTATGATCTCAACCCTCGCAGTCTCTGCAGGAACGTGTCTCGCGGCGTGTGAGTCCGCGGGCGTGCACATCGGGTTTGGACTCACCTTGTCGTTCCTCTCCGACAGGAACTTCAGTCGCTGAGCTCGCTTGTGCATGAAAACTCCGTCGAGGTGTCCCGTCTCCACGGAGCGGATCTCAATGGCCTTCTCTCCCCAGCCCATGATCTGGTTGGAGTGGATGTAGGCTGCAAGGACAGGAGAGGGCGCACACACACACACACGCACACACACACACACACACACACACACACACACACACACAGAGGGGGATTGGACAGGAGAAGACTCAGCACCAGTCTCACACCCAAGCCAGTCACACATCGAGGCCTCCCCTGCCTCACCTCCGGGAGGAGATTATTGCAGCAGTTTCTGACCGATGTCGACGTTAACGACCTCTGAGCTCTTCGTGTGGCGTCGGGGGGGGAGGGGGGTCCTGTCAGAGCGACAGATAACAGGATGCTGGCTGGGAGTCCATCGATGTTGGCGTTGATTTAAATGAATTATATGAGACAGTTTGACAAATACGGCTGCTTCACAATAAAAGCCTTCCAGTGGTTCACGTTTTAATCTTAAGCGTCAGCAGCAGGAAATGGTTCTTTCGACTGCACGCAAAGGAGAGCGAATCAGACCGGGGATAAATGTGCTTTCTCTGTCATCCGCAAGACCACAAACGTTGAGCCAATTAGATTAGAAACTCTGCGGTGGAGGAGGAGGAGGAGCACGGTACTGAGCGTAACACCTTCCTGAGCCACGACTACGGTGGAAAAGGGTCAGCAGAGAGGGTCCTCTGTCCCAGAAATAAAGTCTAGTGGATGGTCTTTTTTGTTTTTCCCCCCTCTTGGATATCGTCCAGCTCATGTGCGGAATCAAACACCACGACGATGCAGGGTTTGTGTTTAGTCTGGGGCCGGGCTTGGCTGTGAGAAACTCTGGTCTGACAGTAAAAATACACACAAACGTTAACAGAAGATGATGTCCACACGCAGAACACGTAAGCACCGCTGCTTCAGGACACAGTCAGTCAAACATACATGTTTAATCAATCAGGGTATCGAACACTGACATCTGAGAATCAGAGAGTGGAGGCCGAATGGAGAAACACAGAGGTTGAGATTGACTCGGATCATAAGATCCAAGATCCATCCTTGATGTGCTCGAGTTCCCTCTTGCTGCGGTTCGACCGAGTGCACTAATGAATAATAGATTCATTTAGACGCACTGCTCTTTTTTAACTGCCGAATCTCACAAATATCTTGGTTTGAGTCGTTTTTAGAGGCTCATGCAATCAAGGATGAATGTAAAGATGTGGATTTTTGTTTTTTTTAATATTTCAAACAGTCGTTCAGAACAAGAGGACAGAACTCAACACAGCAGACAAACAACAACACACACGAGCAGTTTCCCCAACACAAAAGAAGACGTGTTAAAAAAGGAGTGACCGAAGTAAAAGATGTGTGTGTGTGTGTGTGTGTGTGTGTGTGTGTCTGTCTGTGTGTGGGGTAGAACAGTTTAGGTCTGACGTACCCCGACAGACCTGTCCGGTTGAAATAGTGAGCTAGAAGTGACGTTAACGGATAAAAGGTTGATATAGTTAGCTAAAAGTGAACGATAAACAGTTGATATGGTTAGCTAGAAGTAAATGACAAACGGTTGAAACAGTTAGCTAATGGATAAACGATTAAAATAGTTAGCTAAAAGTAGTGGAAAATAGGTTGAAATAGTTAGCTAACAGATAAACTGTTGATAAAGTAATGGATAAAGGGTTGAAATAGTTGGCTAGAAGTGACATTAACGGATTAACAGTTGAAACAATTAGCTAAAAGTACTTGATAAACTGTTGAAATAGTTAGCTAAAAGAGAGAGAGTAACAGATAAATGGTTTAAACAGTTAGCTTAAAGATAAACGGTTGAAATAGTTAGCTAATAGAAACGGTTGAAATGGTTAGCTTAAAGTAATGTTAATGGATAAACAGTCGAAATGTTTAGATTAAAGTATATTCATTGATAAACAGTTAAAACAGTTAGCTAACGAATAAACGGTTGAAACAGTTAGCTAAAATGACTGGATAAACGGTTGAAATAGTTAAAAACGAACTGATAAACGGTTTAAACAGTTAGCTAATGAATAAACGGTTGAAACAGTTAGCTAAAACTACTGGATAAACGGTTGACATAGTTAAAAACTAACGGATAAACGGTACAAATAGTAAGCTAAAAGTGACATTAACGGATAAACAGTTAAAACAGTTAGCTAACGAATAAACAGTTGAAACAGTTAGCTAACGAATAAATGGTTGAAACAGTTAGCTAAAAGTGTCGTTAATGGAAACACCGTCGAAATGTTTGGATAAAAGTATATTCATTAGTATAGTTAAACTGTTGAGATCGTGGGGTAGAGGGTCGAGGTAATGCTCTGTGAGACATGTTGTTGTCGACTTGTGCAGCAGCCGGACGTTCAACACTTGACATTAAAGAGATACACTCAGTTTTTGGGTCGTCGTTCTTTGGTCAACTCACCTGTTACGTGATGAAAACAGTGACACCAGAACTCTCCACGTGTCTCCAATAGATCATTACACTGCTCCATGAACACTTCCACATTTATCGTTGCCACTTTATAATTGTATTTTCATTATATTGTCCCTCTATTTACCATTTTATACCCGTTTACATCTTATATTTGGGTCGTTCTGAGCTAATTTGGCCATAGCTCTGTGAATGAATATAGCTAGCTAACCTTCGACCTTTAGTCTCTAAGGGCGCACTCACACTGTCCTTCTGCACCGCGCCAAAACAGGTTTTTCGGGTCAAGCCTAGTTCCTTTGACCAGTGTGAGTGCAACCGCTCCGCACATAACTGCGGCCAGCCTGAGAGAGGTGGGCTTTTGTAAAGCACGTTTGCACATTTACGAGCACGGACGTGCGCACGTGTACGAGCACGAGGCCTACGGCGGTTCTGAGGTCATTTCCTGTGCGCCTGTTGGGACGTAGAAAAAGAAGGAGGGACCATGCGCGGACATTTAAAACAATGGCGGACACCACAAATATATATTATTCTATTTCACGCTTTTTTTGTACTTACACTATTCTGTTTTTATACATATTTAATGAGCACTGTTGGGGGTATGTCACCTGACTTCTGGGTCACTTGGTGTGTGTCATACAGACGCTAGAGGGCGCCAAAACAACGGTTCATATCATAACCACAGAAACGTACAATGGCAACATTTTTCTCTTGGGACGATCCCCCAAAGCAGGTTCAAATTCAATGTTAACCGTACTTCCTGAAAATGGTCTCAATGTAATTGAAGTCTTATGTTTTGTTTTGGATGGAGAGAAACTACAAACTAACGCGGGGAAATTACTTGAGGGACATACAGATGCTAGAGGGCGCCAAAACAGCGTTTCATAGAATAACCACAGAAGCATAAAATGCAACTTTTTTTCTTGGGACGAGCCCATAGTTAGCTAGAAGTGACATTAACGGATTAGCAGTTGAAACAGTTAGCTAAAAGTACTGGATTAAGGGTTGACGTAGTTCCTCAGAAAAGTACAATGGCATCTTTTTTCTTGGGACGAGCCCCCAACGCAGGTTCAAATTTAATGTTAACCGTACTTTAGGATGGCGAGAAACTACATACTAATGGGGGAAATTACTTGAGAGACATACAGATGCTAGAGGGCGCCAAAACAACATTTCATATAACCACAGAAGCATAAACTCGCATCATTTTTTCTTGGGACGAGCCCCCAAAGTAGGTTCAAATTCAATGTTAACCGTATTTTATATCTTTAAACAAACTATTTTACTTCCTGAAAATGGTCTCAACGAGCCCCAAAAGCCGGTTCTAATTGGTGTGAAAGTGTTAACATGAAGCATCAGATCTATCAGTGTCACGTGGATGGTTTTGGCTCCTGCGGCGTGTTTTCATCACATGACCAAATGAAGCTGAACAGCGCGTTCAACCTCCCAAAAAGCTGTTGTATTCCTACGAGCAGGTGACAACACAGATTACCGTCTGGGCTTCTTGTTTAAAGGTGAAAGCAAAAGGCAGGAGGAGAGAGAGGAGTGTTGCTTTGAACGGAGGAGGTGTGGCAGATAGTAGTGAGGGTGAAAGGATGATCTGCTGAGACCGTTTATAGAGGTCAGAGGTCAGGGGTCAGGGTAGAAGCGAGCTGATTGGTTGACGTACCGACGGAGGTGGGCATCTCGCCCCACTGCAGCACCACGTCTTTGGTGATGCGTCCGTAGGTGTTGACGTAGACGCCCTCATCCTCGTAGCACAGCAGCATCTCCATGCCGTCCGTCTTGGGCAGAACCACGATGGCGTGCGGGGTCACCTGACCCTGAATCTGCCGGGGCGACACACGGGAGGGGGTTGGAGGCGGTGGGGGCAGGGGATTAGGAGCTGCCGTGAGCCTACAGGCGGGTGGTATGGACGGCCCCCTAACCCCCCATCCCCACCCTGAGAGAGAAGAAACTGCTGCAACAATGGATTCTCCCGCTACCTCCTCAGCCACGCAATCGCCATGGAAACAGACATGAGCACAGGGTGATTCATGGCGGCCAATAGCAATGTGAGGCGGTTGCTGTGGTTACCGTTTCCTTTTCCCCTCCGTGCATCTCTTACTGCAACCAGACCAGGGTTAAAGGAGGACGCGCTTCACACACACACACTCACACACTCGTTCACACACTCGTTCATAAAAGCAGCCGTCCCTTCATTCACCACGTCACAACTTTACTGTCATTCATTCATTATTTCATGTCACTCAAGGTAAAACTTAAAGGTAAAAATATGTTTAACACAGAAGGGCCTCATTAGAGAAACGCCCTACGTCTGAAAAATGAGAGTAAGTCAGTCAGGGCGCACTCCCACTGTACCTCCGTACCGTGCCCGAGTACGTTCTACGGCTAAAGTCTGGTTCCTTTGACCAGTGTGAGTGCAACCGTACCACGTCTAGGAGCGGCACGCTTGCCGTCCACGGCCCGTTTGGGAGAGGTGGGCTTTAGTAAAGCACGTTTGCACGTGCACGAGCACGAGCGTGCGCACGTGTACGAGCACGAGGCCTACGGCGGTTCTGAGGTCATTTCCTGTGCGCCTGTTGGGACGTAGAAAAAAGAAGGAGGGACCATGCGCGGACATTTCAAACAATGGCGGTGAAAGGTTCACGTTGGTGTGATGCGGAGGTGGAGTGTTTACTGCAGATTTGGTCGATGAAAAGATTCAAAAACAGTCGACAAGACGCACAAAAACTCAGAGGTCTACGGAAAGATCTGGAAACAAAGCCACGCATCGCCATGACGTCATCAATGCGTGTGACGTGTTACGGCGTGATGACGTATAGGCAGCAAGAAGCATTCTCCGAGGCCCAGGTAGTGTGAGTACAAACGGGCCTGGAGGGGGGGACAAGGACCCTAAAGCACGGGGCACGGGACGGACGCACAGTGGGAGTGCGCCCTGACACGTAAGAGCCGTTGGTGTTTTATAAACCTGAACATAGAAAGTGTCATATTTGAGTTAAGATATAAGTTTAAGATTTCACACACACACACACACTCACACACACGCACACACACACACACACACACACACGCGTGCGCGCACACACACGCACACACACACACACACGCACGCGCACACACACACACACACACGCGCGCACACACACACACTAACATGTGAGGGGATGTAGATGTCGTAGGGGTTCCCAGAGTCCACATCGATGACGTGGAAGCCGACACTGGAGCCGTAGATGACCTTTAACCTCTGCCCCTCCTCCACGGTCAGGTCGACCAGCTGGGGGCGGTGCTGCAGGTCGGTGAACGACTGACGGACGGGAGGAAAAAAGAGATTTAATACGTGATTTAAGAGATGAATTAGAAAAGAAATTGTGTTGAATAAAGAAAAATTAGAAAGGAAGCTAATTCAGTGAGCGAGTGCGGACCCCAGCGGTGCATCAGTGACTGAAATACTTATTTATATTCTCATTATAATCATAATATTTTTAATTTTCATGACATTTTAGGAAGATTTCAGATCGCCTACATTTACTGAACTAAAGGCCCGAGGTTCATTCACTAATAAATCAAGTTTAATTAATAAAAAGAAGCGATTTTGATTTAATTTTCGAGGCAAGGACACGTCTTTATATCAATATTAATCCACATTTAACAGGCTGTGCAAGAGCTAACTGTGCTTTTGACAGTGGTCACACACTTTCTAAAGTCCAATAAACGACCAATTCTAAAGAGGAAGCATCAACACAAACTATAGTAATAGTATAGTAAGTCATTTTCTTTACTCGTTAGTACGATTTGAAGGTAACAGGAGGGTAAATGTGTTTGTCTAATGTCTTTATTGTGAAATAAAACAAAGAAAAGCAGGAAATCTCCATTTTTGAGAGGCTGAAAACAACATTTTCTGTCATTTTTTGCATGAAAAATGACTTAAACACTTAATCGAAAAGTATTTTTCTGTCCATCCACTGATCCTGTCGTCCTTTCATTCACTAATAAATCAAGTTTAATTAATAAAAAGAAGCGATTTTGATTTAATTTTCGAGGCAAGGACACAGTTTATATTAATATCAATCCACATTTAACAGGCTGTGCAAGAGCTAACTGTGCTTTTGACAGTGGTCACACACTTTCTAAAGTCCAATAAACGACCAGTTCTAAAGAGGAAGCATCAACACAAATTATAGTATAATATAGTAAGTCATTGTCTTTACTCGTTAGTACGATTTGAAGGTAACAGGAGGGTAAATGTGTCTGTCTAATGTCCTTAACGTGAAATAAAACAAATAAAAGCAGGAAATCTCCATATTTGAGAGGCTGAAAACAGCATTTTCTGTTGTTTTTGCATTAAAAATGACTTAAACACTTAATTAAAAATCATTTTTCTGTCCATCCACTGATCCTGTCGTCCTTAAAGTCAAACTTTCTTAAACCAAGTGAATAAATCTCATCGTAGTTGGATCATTTCAACCTGTCTCCACTTGAATTACACCTGCAATTGATTCTTTGCTTGCTGATTTATTTGTTGAGTACCTGACGTTAAAACTTGAGCAACAACTTTGATTATCATCATTTCCTGGATGTTTTAATTGCTGCGGTCAAATTAACCCCAAGGAAAAACATCGTTAGTACAATTTGAAGGTAACAGGAGGGTGAATGTGTTTGTCTAATATTGTTTAATGTGAAATAAAACAAAGAAAAGCAAGAAAATCTCCATTTTTGAGAGGCTGAAAACAACATTTTCTGTCATTTTTTGCATTAAAAATGACTTAAACACTTAATCGAAAAGTATTTTTCTGTCCATCCACTGATCCTGTCGTCCATTCATTCACTAATAAATCAAGTTTAATTAATAAAAAGAAGCGATTTTGTTATAATTTTTGAGGCAAGGACACAGTTTATATCAATATCAATCCACATTTAACAGGCTGTGCAAGAGCTAACTGTGCTTTTGACAGTGGTCACACACTTTCTAAAGTCCAATAAACGACCAGTTCTAAAGAGGAAGCATCAACACAAATTATAGTAATAGTAAGTAAGTCATTTTCTTTACTCGTTAGTACAATTTGAAGGTAACAGGAGGGTTAATGTGTCTGTCTAAGGTCTTTATTGTGAAATAAAACAAAGAAAAGCAGGAAATCTCCATTTTTGAGAGGCTGAAAACAGCATTTTCTGTTGTTTTTGCATGAAAAATTACTTAAACACTTAATTAAAAATCATTTGTCTGTCCATCCACTGATCCTGTCGTCCTGAAAGTCAAACTAACTTAAACCAAGTGAATAAATCTGCCAATGTATTTGAATTAATCCAAATTACACCTGCGATTATTTCTTCACTTGCTGATTAATCGGTCGATTTGATTTATTTACATATTTTTAGGACATTGTCTTTTCTTTGCGAGGCCCCTTTTGTGTTCCTTTCTGCACCTTAACCCATTAGCATCTCAGGCGCATCTTACCTTGAAGGCCATGAACTTGTGGTACGGTTTCGGCGCCCACGCATAGATCTCCACCGCGTTCTTCAGAGCGATCACCAAAAACTTAATCCTCTCATATTTCACTGCAGGAGAAAAGCAGAGCAGCAAAAAACAACCAAAACAGTCAAACATGTAGCAAAGGTTAACAATTAATGGTTTGCATCCAAATTGGAGGTGAGTCCCCGCAAGGTGTGTGTAAATCCGTGTCCCCACAACACACATTAACAAGTTTACGTACCGACTTTGTAGTGCACGCAGCCCTCCAGCTCCCCGACGGTGATCCAGCCCTGTTTCTTTTCCACTTCAGGGTCGTTGTGTAATATCCTGTTCCTCAGCCAGGACAGGTAGTAAACACGCAGCTTGTTCTTCTTCCCTGGAGAAGGAAGGAAAAGTAATTCAGAGAAATGAAACACTCCTCGCCGGTGAGTCTGATCCCGTGTTCAGGTTTTTACTTTTCACCGCAACAACATTTAAAATCCGATCGAGCGCTTTATTTATAAAGGGTAGCGACGCACAGAGAACAGATTTGTTTTCTATTTGTGCTCTAAATCCGTGAGGAGCACTTGAAAATTAGGGCGCACTCACACTGTGCCTCCGTCCCGTGCCCCAGGACGTTTCACAGCTAAAGTCTGGTTCCTTTGACCAGTGTGAGTGCAACCGTACCACGTCTAGGAGCGGCACGCTTGCCGTCCACGGCCCGTTTGGGAGAGGTGGGCTTTAGTAAAGCACGTTTGCACGTGTACGAGCACGAGCGTGCGCACGTGTACGAGCACGAGGCCTACGGCGGTTCTGAGGTCATTTCCTGTGCGCCTGTTGGGACGTAGAAAAAAGAAGGAGGGACCATGCGCGGACATTTAAAACAATGGCGGTGAAAGGTTCACGTTGGTGTGATGCGGAGGTGGAGTGTTTACTGCAGATTTGGTCGATGAAAAGATTCAAAAACAGTCGACAAGACGCACAAAAACTCCGAGGTCTACGGAAAGATCTGGAAACAAAGCCACGCATCGCCATGACGTCATCAATGCGTGTGACGTGTTACGGCGTGATGACGTATAGGCAGCAAGAAGCATTCTCCGAGGCCCAGGTAGTGTGAGTACAAACGGGCCTGGAGGGGGGACAAGGACCCTAAAGCACGGGGCACGGGACTGAGCCACAGTGGGAGGGCGCCCTTAGAGCGACAACGGTAACCAAGGGAAACAGGAAACACCGAGGACCAAACAATAAGAAAGACAGGGAGGGAAACTTAGGGCTCAGCATTGAACCGCTTCTTACAATGAATGTCAAGGGTCAAATATTCAGCCTCGCCACATCTGGGGACACATGGTATAAAGTAACGTAAAATGGAGTAAATGTCCTTCCAACGCTTCTTTTAAGTGGCGTCCAAACCTGAGATGGTGACCAGGACGTTGAGCCCCTCCAGGACGTCCATCTGTTGGAAGCGCCGTCTGTTGATCAGGTTGTAAACTTTGCCTTGACCGCTTCGATCCAGCAGCATCAGACCGTTCTCCGTCCCCACCAGCAGGTTCACCCCTACACACACACACACACACACACACACACACACGCACACACACACACACACACGTACAGTCAGTGCACACCATCAGCACCGCAGCATTGAAGGTCGTGTGTGTGTGTCTGCGGCCGTCTCACCCCAGAGAGCCGCACACAGGATCTCGGAGTTGAAGCGCTTCTTGTATTTGCGGATCTCGGGCGTGTCGCTGTGCGGCCGGATGTTGGTCGGGTTCACGTTGACCACGGAGATCTTCCGCGCCTCGTTGAGCCGCGCCTGCTCCTGCTCGTGCTCGTGCTTCAGCAGCTCATCGGCAAACAGCGCTGCAGCACCACATGACAAAATGAAGTATATTTATTTATGATATGTTGAATAAAGACGAGCAAAACACCAGGTTGGAGTGTTTTATCACATTTATTCAGTAGTTTTCAGAAGGTTGTGAAAGTGCACTACACCATACTTGATCCTTTTTGTTTGAATCTAATTGATTTCTATTTATTCATTTACCCATTTATCCGTAGGTGACTCAGCTGGGAACCGGAGGGTTGCTGGTTCGAGTCCCTGTGTGGACCATGAATGGAGCATAATTCTTCTTCTTCTTCTATTTATTATTATTGATTTAAAGCTGCGGTCGGTAAGTCTGGCAGATCCAGCTGACTCAGTCAAATTTTGATTGTTTCCACGTAGAGTAATGTTGATTTATGTTGTTCTACTCGAGCGTAGCGTCGTCTTCAGTGAATATGATCAAACAAATGTTGCCGACTGCACGTTTTAGTGTTTACATTTATGTTATTTCTTTTATTTATCCACTTATTAAAGTTTAATTGTATTTAAAGTTCAAGAAAATCCACTTTTTTATTCTATTTTATTTATAAATTAATGGCGTTTCCAAAGTCAGGGAGTTAAAAACCATGATCTCATCTCAATCATTTTATAAAATTAAACATCATTTTGTGCTTTCTTTCTGCTGGTTCTTGTCTCCCGACCTCTTAGGAGGCGTCTCGTGGTCACTTTGCACTTTTGCGTTGCAGGTGTGGCGCCGTATTCAGCACCCCTGCCGTGAAATTCACCCCCTGGCATTATAGGTGGTGTTCTGGATCAGAAGGCTTTTGTTTACACCTATAGGAGTAGTTGAACACACCACAACCCCGGTTCAAGGCTGAAGGGAAACGCACCTGAGGCGGAGATGTTGTCGTCGTCGTCCGTCGGGGAGGTCCCGTACACTCTGGGGTCTACGAACGGCGTGAAGGAAGACTTGGAGCCTCCGCTGCTGCTCATCCCGTACTTTAGATATCACACACACACACACACACACACACACACACACACACACACGTCAGTCACATGTTTGTCTGGTGCTTAGTTAGCTGCAGAAACAGGTAGCTGCAGGAATAAAGGAACCCCGGTGCGTTCAGTGGAGGCGCGGTTTCTTTTTACGCTGATGGAAACTAACTCCTCCTCCACTCAACCGTCAGTGTTTCCTTTACTCTGAGAGCTTCCTGCCTCCCGTTCTCGGGGCGGAGGACACCGTCTGGACCTGGGAACACCGAGGGAGGAAGGGAAGAAAGAGGGGTAAAGAGGAGCGGAGCGAGGACGGGCCCGCGGGGGAAACACCGGAGCCAAAGTGAATAAAACAGCAGGAAATGAACGGAGACGCTTGTTTTTAGACTCTCATTTCCTTTAAAACCTGTTTTTTCTGCAGCAGAATGATGATTTTTAATCGTTTTAGAAGCAAAACAGGACGAATTTATGGTTATTGGTTCAGTTTCTTCAATGCAAAGAGATTTATTTACATGTATTTGTCGTCAGAATGAACTAATGTGGGTTTAAAGGTTGAAAAATAGCAACTTAAAAGGTTTTTATTATTATTTTGAGACACATTTAGATTATTTGATGCTTCGTGGAGCGCACTCCCGTTGGTTACGTACCTCGCCTCCATCCACACGTGCACCAGGAAGGTAAATAAACATCAAATATGTACGAATAAAGAAATCTTATATAAACTATTATTTGACTTTAGTTTGATTTGTTATAACTGACATCGTACTCTGCCGCTCAGACGTCACCGTGCTGAACTTCTGGTGGTTTTTATTGTTGTTTATTTTGTGTTTTGTTAATATTTATTTCCCCTGTTCTGCGAGAAAAACAAAGATATTACAAAACTTCATTACGTGAAGACAAAAGTACTGAACTGTTGTAAAGTCGTTACACTTTCTTTGCAGGAGAACGAGTTTAATCAGAATATAACTGTGTTTAAAATGACACTTTAGCTCTTTTTAACCTTTTAACGCAACTTTCAGCTATTGGAACAGTCTTCCCTCCACAATAAGAGCACGCCCACATGTTCCTCTTTTAAAGGTCGACTCAAAAAGTGGCTTAAATCAAATGAAAAGTGCGACCACTGACTCGTCTGTGTCATATCGCACATGTCGTCTTATGTCATTGTCTCATCCTGAGTGTGTCTTGTGTTGTGTCTCTTCTATTTGTATTTTATTTATTTAGTAGTATTTTAAGGGCGGCAGTATCTCAGTCAATAGGTGACTTGGCTGGGAACCGTAGGGTCGCCGGCTCAAGTCCCTGTGTTGACCATGAATGGAGCGTGGACTGGTGGCTGGAGAAGTGCCAGTTCACCTCCTGGGCACTGTCGAGGTGCTGTTGAGCAAGGCCCCGAACCCCCAACTGCTCGGGGCGCCGGTCACTGGCAGCCCCCTCGCTCTGACATCTCTCCATTAATTGCATGTATAGGTCCTGTGTGTGTGTGTGTGTTTGTGTGTGTATTTCGGGCCTGTGTGTGTAACATGATTAATAACAGAGTGAAAAAATTAAATTTCAATATCTGTTTATATCTTTTGTTTTTGTACTTTTGACACAGAATTAAAAAATGACGCAGCGATAAAGACGTTTTGTATTTGAGGAATGAGGTCGAGGAATAAAAAACAACCACGTGGACGCTCTGTGGTCAGACAGAACCACATCCATCCTTCACAATAAAAGCCTGTCGTTTATTCATCATATACTCATATTCATATATTTCATAAAGAGCATTTTATTCCTTTTGTCTCACTAAAGTTTTTTTGCGAACTGGAGTTTGAGTTCGGTGGCTGCTGCTGGTTTCCCGCCCTGATGACGGAGGAAGTGACGGGGGAGTGGGCAGGCGGGGGAGCAGGGTGAACCGGTGACAGGGTGCTGGTCTGATCAGGATCAGGATCAGGATCAGGTGTGTTGGGACGGAAAGGGGGGGGTGGGGGTGCTGCTCCACCTACTTGGGCCCCAGAGGCGTCGCCAGGGGAGACGAGGGGGGAGGTGCTTTGCTGCACCAAATCAGGGAGATTGGCGTTGCCGGGGAACAGATTAGCGTCGCCGGGGAAACCGTTGCTCGCGGCAGAGCTCCGCCTCCGTTTCCCGTATTTCTGGAAAGAGAGAGAGAGGGCGGGGCTACTGTGCAGCGAGGCTGTGATTGACAGGTGACGGAGGGAGGAGCCTGTGTTTTAGAGTTGGGGGGGGGGGCGTCGTCACACATCAGGTGCTCAGCGGGTTCACGGTTAAACGTTTACAGGTTTACGATCCGTTCAGACCGTATGTTTACACTATTTGAGAAAAAAGGTCCTGGGTTCGATCCCCGGCATCTTCAAAAGTGACTCGTAACCGTGTTCTGGGCTGTCGTGGCTGTCGGTGTCTCCCCGCGCAGGTTCGAATCCTGCCGACAACGTGTGCTGAGACATTTGGCTGTTTCACAACAACTACAAACGACCAAAAATGACCACGGACATGCAAACCGAGCATGAAGAAATGCTAAATGATCGACACAAATCGATCAAAGGCATAAACATAATGACGACAAACAACCAGAAGCTCGCAAAACTACTAAAATAGAGCACTAAGGAAGTCCAAACCTACTTCCCACCAACGACTGCCACTAACAGTTATGAGACAGATGGAAGAAACGTCTCCGTTAGGAAGCCTTTTTTAGGGTTCAATATCTGCAGAAATACACCTCAGAGAGTCCAAATTACTGAAAAGCACACGCACATGTCATATTTTACATTAAGAACATGCTAATTGGGTGGTTTTCGGGGCCCCAGGCGGTCCCTCACAGTATATACAGATGGATGTTTCATACCTTCTGCTACGGATACAGTATTTGATCGATGTTAAAACTCATTTCAGGGGCTCTAACATAAACAGAATCTGAGATATAGCAAGTATAACAAGTCAAGTCTGCCTTTTTGAGAGGTCAAACGACTCCTTACAAACTCAAAACAACTACAAACGAGCCAAAATGACATACGGACATGAAAACTGAGCATGAAGAAATGCTAAATAAGCGACAAATCGATCAAAAAGCATGAACATGATGACGTCAAACAACCAGAAGCTCGCAAAACTACTGAAAAAGCAAAAT